>NW_027506889.1:1131803-1234303 GCF_052324685.1 Brachyhypopomus gauderio
TAAGAACATAAAACTTTAATATATGTATTTTAAAGAGGCCACTCTTTAAAACTCACTCACCCACACACACACACTCACACACACACACACACACACACACACACACACACACACACACACACAAGTTCAAGCCACTATCAGTTAGAGAGGGAGAAAGAGAGGGAAGGAGAGAGAGAGATGCAGAAACATCATTTCAGTGCTTTATTTATGTCAGTCAAGTTTTAATCTGTAGAGCAGCTGCCCCACTGCAATGTGCTTAATGCAACACACACACACACACACACACACACACACACACACACACACACACACACTAGTAATGGAACTCGAGTAAACACACAGTACAGTCTATTAAAGGATTTCCAAGTCTCACCAGGCCTGTTTTAACATCATTGTATTGAAATTGACTTTGACATGTCAATGCCAAGTGTCTGTGTTTGATATGCTGGTACATGGTATCTGCCTGTGAAAACTAATCACAGACTGTGATTGGCTGTGAGGTGCGCCATTGCAAGTGTCTTATTCGAAAAAGAGACCTGATAAGTGGGACATTCTGGCCTTGGTCACTCGGTGCTAACAGCAGGAGGACATGGTGGAATTTGGGGGGGGGGGGGGGGGGGGGGGGGGGGGCGCAGGTCATTTGGGGGAGGGGCAGAACAAGACTTGCTTGGTTAGGAAACCTTCCACATTCAAAGCCACAAATGTCTGCGGAGGCAGAGAAGAGTCAGATCACCCACTCTATTAGACTGATTACATCAAGACGTTTGACCATGGACACACCAACTTACGATATACTGAGGAAGACAACAATGATAGAAAACACATAACACCACAGTTATAACACACACACACACACACCTAGCAGTGCAGACATAAAACACCTGACAGCAGTTTCAACACACACCTAAAAGTGTAGATATAAAACTCACATAACAGTGTAAATAAAACATGAACCTAAGAGTGCAGATATTACACACACATGTGCAGATATAACACACGTGTAGCAGCAGCCTTATTAAACCACACAACAGCAGCTCTATAACGCTGGTCGTCCTCTCATTATCTCCTAAATCTTATGCCACTTTGAGGGGAAGGATATATTCCCCAAATAATTGAAAATGCACATTGTGTGTGCGTGTACGTTAGTGTGTATGTGTGTGCAAACCTGTGTGTGTGTGTGTGTGTGTGTGTGTGTGTGTGTGTGTGTGTGTGTGTGTGTGTGTGTGTGTGTGTACCCTGTTCCGTCCCACTCTCCCAGAGGGTCTGAGGTAATCAGATAAACCCTGGCTGAGCTACCCAGTGCAGACAGAGATGAATGTCTTTGTGTGTGTGTGTGTGTGTGTGTGTGTTGTGTGTGTGTGTGTGTGTGCACATGCTATCAGCATTGGTGGAGGGGTAGACAATGAGAGGAAACAAAGCTCATATCCCTGCTGAATTAGCATACAACAGGACATCAGAAACAGGGACCCTCATCCCATCTCACACTCTCATTCCAAACACATCGCTTTAGCATTGCGGATAAGCATCCAAACACATCCCTGGCTTATTATCTGTGTTAATACTTAGTAGCGTGTTTGCATAATGCTAGCACAACTTGAAGTAGGGGATTGATATCACACACTGCATATAAAAGAGCTCCCGCCTCCTGGCTGTACACTGACTGTATCTAGTATGAATTAATATGCTCTTGATCATAACGACCATCCCACCATCCCAAGGGCTCTCCTGCAGAGAGAGCGTGAGGAGGGTGGGGAGTGCAGAGGGAAGGGGCGGAGCTTAGAGTGTGTCCGTCTCCTACACTAGGAGGGGGAGGGGCTTGGAGTGTGTCTGTGGTCTCTCGCAGTTGGAAGGGGAGGGGTTCAGAGTGTGTCTGTGGTCTCCTGCACTAGGAGGGGGAGGGGCCTTGGAGTGTGTATGTGGTCTCCTGCACTGGGAAGGGGAGGGGCTTAGAGTGTGCCTGTGGTCTCCTGCACTAGGTGGGGGGAGGGGCTTGGAGTGTGTCTGTGGTTTTACATGTGTGGCTATGCCTCTTGAGCTAGGCAATCAGCCCTATGGCACCCAGGTCCCTCACTAAGAAGACATCCATCTGTCCCTAAATCTACAATCACTATGAAAACACAATAACAAGTGTGAGCAGTGATGTTGGTCAGTCTATGTTGAATATGTGTTACACTTCTTTACTAATATTTTCCCAGAAGGCTGTGTGGTTCTTCCACTCCCCAGTATAGGCAGGAGTGGTGCTCCACCGGGCCACTGCGATCTCCATAACTGTCATCGTATTTCACAGGTGCACGCGGGTCTCTCGGCACCCGTAATCGCTCTGGGGTCCCAGCACAATTCTGATGGCATGTACCACCTCTGTCAAGGCAGTAATACTGGCCGGTCACCCAGTTCCCCCCTCCAATCTCAGTTCAGTACAAACACACACAGTCACCCGTCATCTCTGACTGCACACAGATGACAGACCTCACACTCCTCATCACATCCTGACTCGTACACAAAACACACACACACCCACCCCCACCCACCCACCCACACACACACACCACAGAGGCCTATTTACTATTTATCGGGTCACATTTGGCAGCAACTTCAGAATGTCATTTGTGTCTGAAAAGCATCTCGAACTGGAGGTTGTGTGTGTGCGTGTGTGTGCGTGTATGACAGAGTAAATTGGGTGCTTGCATTGTTGTGAGAGTGCTTATATTAATGTCAACAGCAGCTCTTTGAAGCTCTATCCACATACACATACACGCTGTCAATCAAAACTCATGAAAAAGCTGGATAAGATCTCTGTGGAGAACTCAGAACGATGTCATGAAGCCATGAAGCTCAGACAGCAATGCAGCGTCTAGACAGAGTCTGTCTGCTCGAGATGCAAAGACAGCTGAAGTTGCTGATGTCTGTATGGTCTCCTGTGGCATTATGGGACAGGTCCACTCCTAACATCACCGCTAACCAAACCTAAGCACTATCATGGAGTGAGTACATTGTTTTGTACAGTTCTTTATTGCACTACACCTTAGTGGGCCCATTTTTAAACAATGCAATGGCAATAGTTAAAATGAGCCCAAGCATGGCCACCTGAGAGTCCAGTAAAGACAGGACACTAGGAGTTAAGCTGCTCCTGGGGTCATGATGGCAGATCTTAGTGTCCTTTATTATTCTTCATTCGCTCCTGTGTGTGACTGAACATCTAAAGAACTGGAGTGTGTTTTCACTTAATATCATTTTAACATAATGTCTTAAATTGGAGTAAACACTTGCAGGCACTAATCTGTGCCCAAGTTGAGCAAAAACATTTTCTCGATTTGCATGTCCCGTGTCCATCGTGTAGAGCTCAGGATAAGCCAGACAGACTCTGTTGCCATGGCAATGTCGCCTTCAACCGCTCCATGGCACAGAGATCATGAGCTCAGAAAGTCAACGCACATGAAGGAAACGGCTAACATTTCTCATACGTTTCTCTCCTTCACCACACCTGTACGGTTTCTCTCATTCACCAAACCTGTACGGTTTCTCTGCTTAACCAAACCTGTACGGTTTCTCTCATTCACCAAAACTGTACGGTTTCTCTCCCTCACCAAACCTGTACGGTTTCCTCACTGGACAACAAGGTAACAGCTGCATGATTAGTTTTCTTTCCTTTTTGTATTTCCATGTGTATATTTTTTTTCATTACTGATGTTCATTAATGAAAAAAACTATTCAATTTTAAGTACATTGAGTTATTAGCACATAACGTCAAGAGTACGACAGGACTGCTTTGTGAAACCATGGGCAAAAGGAATACCTCACATGTGAAAATAAATGCTTTGACTGCACTTAATAAAAGAGTTCACATTTTTATAAGCAGCCTAACCTAATCATCAGAGCAGATATCGAAGGTCAGCTCTCCAACCTTCTACTCTCAATGGACCAACACTTACTTAATAAACAAATCAAATCAAATCAAATATATTTGTATAGCGCTTTTTAAACACAGTTTAGTTGTTTAGCTGAACATGTTGCTTGTGCATTAATTTGAATACATATTTTAATTCTGATTCTCAGTATGAAGAAAATGTGTATGGGACCAAGGCAAACACAATCACACATCACGGTAATACATCACTGCAGCAGTATTACTCTGTTCAAGGAAACATTCAGAGAACATTTGACAGCATTTAAGCTGTTTTTCCTGTAAATGAAAGATGGGTTCATTTGCAAGTTCAGGCTGGCGACATTTCTCCATTTTGGAGATTGACATTTCAGTATTTCAATCTTGTTTTCTTTCCAAAATCGTCAATCCCCCAAAGTTCACAGGGAATGGTAGTGTTATCAAGGGAATAGTAGTGTTATTTAAAGAAAAGTAGTTTATCGAGGGAATGGTAGTGTTATTGGTGTGGCCTGTACAACCTATACTTGTCAGTGCAAACCTTTGGTAGCATTAATAATTCTATGTCTGAACTTCTGCCTTGGGCATGCCAACAGTTTGGGTTCTGTACCTCTACCCTAGGTGGCCATGGCCTGCCCTCTGAAAACATCACACTTTTATTTTCAGGACTCAGAAAGTCCATGTAGATAAACTGCAACATTTATTTTTTTCATTTTTTACTTTTCTGTGCTGACTCAGCTCAAGTATCTGGACAACAGACAAAGGTGTGGACATGCTCCATACCACAGGTTCTTAGGCTGGTTCTTGTGAAGACATAGCAAAGTCCTGAGTCAGCTGGGACAAAACTAAACCCTGGACTGGATGGACTGCTTGTCAGGCCTGGATAACTGTGTGCTAAGACAGCAATAAAACAACATCGAAACTCAAGATTCAACAGTCAACAGCTATCATTTCTTTAGGAGATTAACTCCAGTAATACTGTTCCATCACTTATGTAATGACAGTTAAACTGCTCCGTGACACTTATCTAATTACTTTTTGTATAGTTACACCAACAAAGCAACAACAGCCTGTAAATTTCATTGTGCATGTATGAAATCAATGAATCAAGGAGAGAGGGATTGATCAGGCCACTCCCACCTGAGTCTACGTCCAGTGAGAGCGCAGCTCAGAGCGAATGACTGATGAGCAAATGAGAACTGTCTGGGTATTAATTCTGGTGCACGCAGTGATCTATCATCCTGAATCAATGACCAGGAGATGGAGACTCATCTTCCGGCCAGCTCTTTAGATCACAACTGTGCACTTCAGGACAGGACTGTGGTCACCAATTTAGCCCATGATGGTCCCTGAATGGCCCATTTGTTGTTCGCATATGGACAATCAATGTTATCAAATCAAGAACTGGAGGCTGTTGAAAGAGGCCCGCTAAACGCCCCTAGAGACAGTAGTGGTGAACACACATTCAGCAGTAGCAAAGGCAAAACATACACTCAGAAGAGTAACTGTGTTTGTCCAAACATACACTCAGCAGAGTAACTGTGTCCAAATATACACTCAGCAGAGTAACTGTGATTGTCCAAACATACACTCAGCAGAGTAACTGTGTTTGTCCAAACATACACTCAGCAGAGTAACTGTGTCCAAATATACACTCAGCAGAGTAACTGTGTTTGTCCAAACATACACTCAGCAGAGTAACTGTGTCCAAACATACACTCAGCAGAGTAACTGTCTTTGTGTCTTTTGTTTCCACAATCTGACTGAATTCATTCCAATGATAGATTAAGCAGTTTATATGTACACAATACTCAGTAATCTGATGAAAATCTTGTTTTACATGCACACCAGTAACAAGATCCATAATTACAGAAAGAGGGCACCAGTATACATAAATGTTGATGTGCTGCACATGTGCTTAGTCAGTGAGACGAGTAGCCTTGCGTTACTAAGATTTTCAGTTGGCGCGATTGTGAGGCAACATGCTTGTGATGTAATGCGCTTGTAACAATGTAACGTGCTTGTGATGCAACACGCATGTGATGTAATATGTTTGCAATTATGTAACGTGCTTGCGATGCAACAAGCTTGTGATGCAACAAGCTTGTGATGTGCTGAGACATTGTACAACATATTTTAATTTACTTGATAGTCCATGTAAAGTGTTCAATAAATAAATCAATAAATCAAATAAATCAATCAGATCAGATACCTGTCTGAAGAGTTTACTATGGCGAGCTTTACAGCCATCCATCTTGCTAACTATTTTGCACCTTCTTTGTAAAGTTCAATGCACACAATCATTGTAAACATTCGTTATGATGCAAATGAGGACCGACCTAAAAGTTCAGATTATGAATGTAAATCAGATACAAGTGCACATGTGTTAACACAGTAGTTATTCTTCAATTTAATGGACCATGTGCCAGACTGCCCACCTATTGAGAACATCTTTAGTGATCACATTATCAAGGCATTATCAGCCTGCAGGTAAATGTAATCATTGTTTTGGGGTAATGACTGGGCAGCTGGGGCATTCCTGCCTGATGACTGATGACTTACTACTTCTATCTTGACGTAAATCACACACACATCACACACGCACACATACAGACATGCGTCTGTGTGTGTCTAAGTCTAAGTGTGTGTATGTGTGTGTAAGGGTGTAAGTGTGTGTAAGTGTGTGTTATTTTCAGGGTAATCTCATACATCAGAGCTATTACTTTACTATCAACATACAGACCTTTTACAGAAGTAAAATATTTTTTCCTTTTCTTCTTCTTCTCTACCTCTCTGTCACTCTCTCTCTCTATTTCCATCTTCCTCCACCATCCTGTATATTCTGTGTATTGCTGTGCTGTATCTCTGAGGTCTCAGAGATGTGTGCTATATCTCTCTGAGTCTATGCCGTATCTCTTAAGACCTGTGCTGTGTCTCCATGGGGCTGTGCTGTGTCCCTGCGGGTGTGGCGCTGTGTCCCTGCGGGTGTGCGCTGTGTCCCTGCGGGTGTGCGCTGTGTCCCTGCGGGTGTGCGCTGTGTCCCTGCGGGTGTGCGCTGTGTCCCTGCGGGTGTGCGCTGTGTCACTGCGGGTGTGCGCTGTGTCCCTGTGTGTCTGCGCTGTGTCCCTGTGTGTCTGCGCTGTGTCCCTGTGTGTCTGCGCTGTGTCCCTGTGTGTCTGCGCTGTGTCCCTGTGTGTCTGCGCTGTGTCCCTGTGTGTCTGCGCTGTGTCCCTGTGGCGCTGCGCTGTGTCCCTGTGGCGCTGCACTGTGTCCCTGTTGGTCTGCGCCTGCGCTGTGTCCCTGTGTGTCTGCGCTGTGTCTCTGTGTGTCTGCGCTGTGTCTCTGTGTGTCTGCGCTGTGTCTCTGTGTGTCTGCGCTGTGTCTCTGTGTGTCTGCGCTGTGTCTCTGTGTGTCTGCGCTGTGTCTCTGTGTGTCTGCACTGTGTCTCTGTGTGTCTGCACTGTGTCTCTGTGTGTCTGCACTGTGTCTCTGTGTGTCTGCGCTGTGTCTCTGTGGGTACAGTAACTGTGCACCAGTCTTCTCTCCCCACAGACATTTACACTGTCATTTCTCACACGCTTGCATTCGACTGCATTTGGCTCGGCCAAGTGCATTATTGATGTAGTCAATACTCACAAACACGCTCCAGTACTCAAACTCTCCAAGAGAGAGAGACACAGGATAAAAGGAGATGAAGAGAGTGGGAGGAAGAGAGAAAGAGTGGAGAGAAAAAGAGAAAGAGACAACGAGAGAATGAGAGATACAGAGAAGTGAATAAAGAAAAAAAAGTGTGATGTCCATCTTATTGGGCAAACATTATCTCCAAGAACCAATATGTCTCCAGCATGCACCCACACTCACCCCCACTTCCTGTTCCTACACTGGTAGAGACCAAGACTGTCTAGACTGTCCTCATGTAAGCTGGGCTGCCAACTGAACCTTCTCCATAGGAGTCTCGCCCTCAAAGCACAGGAATGCAGTAGTCTATCTGTTCTATATCACCTGCAAACACACTGCCCACGCCACTGCATCCAGACAGGGCAGTGTGAATGAATGAACGAAGGTGTGTGAATGAATGAATGAATGAAGCTGTTTGAATGAATGAATGGGTGTGTGAATGAATGGATGAGGCTGCGTGAATGAATGGATGAGGCTGTGTGAATGAATGGATGAGGCTGTGTGAATGAATGGATGAGGCCGTATGAATGAATGGATGAAGCTGTGTGAATAAATGGATGAGGCTGCGTGGATGAATGGATGAGGCTGCATGCATGAATAGATTAAACTGTTTAGCAGCACAACCTCCTTGCACACGGGGTGTATATAAACTTACTGTTTGTTTCCATTGCTGAGCTGACCAATAAAGACGGATTCAGTTTAGGATACAAAAACATTATCTCTCTCCCTCTCCCTATCTCCAGCTCCTCCTCTCCCTATCTCTCCGTCTTCTCTCTTTCTCTTGGTCTCTCTCTCTCTCTCAGAAGTGGGTCACAGAAGGCAAGCAAGGAAGATCCTTAAAGAATAGAGGGGGGTGTTCAGAAACTCCATTTTCATGATGTCACACATCTACAGCATAGCAACTCCCTTTAATCTCTCTCTCACACACACACACACACACACACACACACACACACACACACACACACACACACACACACACCCCCGCCCTCATTCGACACTTGCAGTTCATTGTTGCACATTATGTTCTTTATCCAAATGTGTGCACGTCCATCTCACCACAATGAAGAAAATTTAGATTTTTCTTCCCCATTGCAACATCAACAGAACCCTTTCCCACACAATCAAGCACCTCCAAGATACAAACACACACACAGACACACAGGGGCTTTAAAACAATATAAACAGCAATCTCACATAAAACAAACAATGGCATGAGGGGTGAAGTCCAGCAGACAGATGCACTGATATAATCTAGACTGAACTGCTTCAATAGAACTGCAGTGTGTTGACAAGCAGTGCAAAATGACAGGAAAATGAGGGGGGGGGGGGGGGGGGGGGGGGGGAACTACTCCCCTACGGTCCCTCCTGAACCCTCCTGGTAACTGTAAAGCTGGGTACAAATGTGGACGCTAACAAAGACGATAGCCATCGAGCGTCTACTGTGCAGCTATTAGTCCCACAGTGCAGCCCAAGCGGCTGTTCTCAACATGACCAGCCTGACACCAGTACCCCCGCCTGCAGCATCCCCACACACACACACACACACACACACACACACACACACACACACACACACTGCTTCAGGCAAACTAAGAGTCACAGCACAAATGCATTTACACGCTTTACTCTGATCCTGGTGGATTTTTTTTTATCCTGTTTGTAAAGGAGCTCCTTGTCGCGCTGAGATGAGATGATCTGCACTACAGGATTAAACTTTAAGCAGAACCTACGATACAGAGACGAAGGGAGGAACCAGCGCCGCGGTACCTTTCTGGGTCTGTCCCTCGTCCATGTTCTCCTCCATGCTGGGTCGAGCCGCCGCTTCTGTGCTGGACACACTTTAACAAAGGCTTCCGCAAGATGCTCTCAACCCTCAGACCGTCCGCCCTGTGCGCACGCGTGCGTGTGTATGTGTGTGCGAGTGCGATGTGCTGGTTTTTCTATGCGTGCATGCGAGGGTGTGTGATTGCGTGTGTGTGTGTGTGTGTGTGTGCGTGTGCGCTCTCTGGACGTCAGTGTTAACCTGGAGAAGATTCCTCTCAGCTGCGCTTCATCCGCACACTGCTGTTCTGTAGCTCACTCTCTCTCTCACTCTCACGTTTTCCCTCACGTTCTCTCTCACAGCGGACACTGGGGTACACTGAACTGCTCATCCGTGAAAAGCTCTCCCCAGCCTGCTCTCTCATAAGCTAGCCACTGCTGCAACCAGAGGGCGTGTGCCTGGGACTCTCTCACACACACACACAAACACATGCATGCACGCATGCACACACAACACACACACAGCCCGCCTCCCCACCAGCCTGAGGCTTCCCAGCAGGAGAGCTCAGTAATCACTCACTTCACAGAAACGGAGGGAGAGAGAGACAGAAAAGAGGGGAGGGGGGTACAAACACTGAGGGGACTGGAGGGGCAGGTGTTGTGGAACAGGCAGAAGAGGAGTGCTGTGTTGAAGCACAATGCTCCACACAGTACAGCAGTATAGCAGCGCACTTAGGAACAGATGGAGGGGTGTATCCTAGAAACAAGCACACGACCTGCCCCGCAAGCCCCTCCCTTCCTGCCCTGAACCCCTCCCCCTTCTCCCTGCCCACGCAGTGTTAAGGCCCCCTCGCTCGGCGTTAGCCTGAGAAGAGGAGAGGAGAGGAGAGCTTCTTCCAGCAGAGTGGTTAGTGTGGGCGTGTTCTTGGGTAACACCATCTTATTTCAGGTGGCATGAAGTATCATTGCTTGTCACTCCAGGCTGGCTTTGCCAGGGTGCCACAAATGCACGGAGCAGTCCAGCGGGAAGATGTCGTTAATGCAGGAGCCCGGTCGAGCAGAAAAGCCCTTCCTGGACGCGATACACACTTCCTGGACGCGACACTTCACTCCATTGGCCTGAACGAAAACTTCAGTTCACACTCGTATTGCGATATTTTATAACACTTTTTATCAGCTGGACTTGGTTGTACTTGGCAATACTGCATGTGCTGTTCTCCAGTGGGTCTCACTTGTCCCACTGAGGATAAACCATACCGAGTCCTCATTACCAGCAGGGGCTGATGCGCTTGGAGCTCCTCCAGCTGGGTCCAGACTTTGGTCCCCACAGAACAGGATTCTTCTGGCCAGACCGTGTCCACGCTCAGCTAAGATCCAAGAGCTGAATCACAGCCGGCCTGAAATGTAGCTCATCTACCACAGCCATTTATTTCCTTCTTTATTACCTGAATACATACCGATCGAGTTTGGGATTAATGGTAAACACAGCACAGCTAGAGAAATATGACCTCATCACTCTGTTGAACTCTCATCGATCACATCTGTACACCAGGGGACGACGCGTGTGATGTAGCAGGACAACATCAGTGACATTAGACAAACTCTCATTCTGTTTAATCACTGCTAATGATCAACCCACCTGTGAATGATATTTAACCCATGAGCTGGTGACGGCGTGGAGCTAGTGTCAAGCTGAACTGTGTTAAGAAACATGACTGTGGGTTTTCAGGTACATGTATACCAGATTTAAGACATGGCCTATCAAGGCAAAAACTACGGGCTGTGAATGTTAAGTGATGGTGTGGAAACTCGGCATCCACCCACGTTATGAAGGTCGGCCATGAGGAAATCATATCAGACCGTGAGACCATGGAGATCCAGAGACGCGGGGCTGGAGGAAGCTGCCAGCAGCCTCTGTGTCATTCTCACACCGCTAGCAACCGGAGAACTGAGCAACGGTTACGGTTACTCCAGCGCCTCAGTCGCTATGCCGGCAAGAGGGCTGAGAGCCTAGCAACAAGAGCCAGCTGCGAGATGGCGGGACAAAGCTCAGCCCCGCCCCCTGATGAAATGATTGGCTGACAGCGGAGTTCCATTAGCAGTGCAGGGGTTATAATGGGTTTTTCAATCTTCAGGCCAGAAGAGACCTGAGACTGCAGTTCAGAACATGGCTGGTTCAACTCAGCCCTGCTGAGGATGTGTGGAGATGTGGTACCCAATTCGTCCTGTTAGCTCATTTCCAATGGCAGCAGTGAGTACAGATTCCTGCGAGAGTCCTGTGAGAGTCCTGACCTATGTCCCGTTCAGAAACAGTGGGAGCAAAACTAAAAATGACAGCAATATTTATTTTCTTCTTTGCTGTGACCACAAGAAAAGTCATAAAACCTTCATTCCCACTTATTCTCATACAATAGGGGGCGCTGAAGCCATCAGATTTTCAGACCAAAAATGTGCATCAAATACCTCCTCTAATTTGTAAATAATGAGCAAATCAAATTCTGAGCTGAGCTGTTAACCTTCTTAACAGTTAATACATTCCTCTGCATAGTGATGTCTGTTTTGTGTGTGTGTGTGTGTGTTTACTTATGTTTATCAGTGTTCATTTGTAATTATATTTGTACGTGCGTTTTTCATCAGGGTAGGTACTGTGTGTGTGGGTGTTTGTGCATTATGTAGGTATATGTGGGTGTGTGTGTGTGTGTGTGTGTGTGTGAGTAGACATGTGTTTTCTCAAGAGTGCTTGTCCCCAGGGTTACAAATCAGACACAGGCATGCTCATTATTCCATATTTACTGGTCCTCATCACACATGCGCACACGCATACACACAGACAAACACACACACACACACACACACACACACGGCTTGCTCTCTCCCCCTTTCTTTTTTCCCTTTCTTTTCCTCAATCCACCACATCAATGCCATCCTGCCCCCTACCTGACAGCTACCCTCAGATTGGCCGACTCTGCCCTCTGATGGCTGATTGTGTCCTCTGATTGGCTGACTCTGCCTTCTGTGGCTGACTCTGACCTATGATTGGCTAACTGGCTGACATTTAGATGGATGACTCATGCAGGCGCATGGTGGCAGATGTCAAAACCTCCCCACCCATACATATATACAGAAACCCACACACAAGTATATACACCCACACACACACACACACACACACACTTACACACCTACACACACACAGACAGAAATCTAAATTTACAACCCACCTGACAGCTTAATAAACCACGCTCCACAGTCCTTTTAATGGATTTAATACATAGCTCTACTACAGAACTGTAGCACAGCCAGTCGAACGTTAGCACCCAGTGTTAGAGTGTAGAATATGTGCTGCATTTGTGTGCAGTGTAAAAAGATTACCCACTACTCTCTGTTGTCCAACAGAACTATTGTCCAAACTGTAACTAGAGCTGAATATCAAAGAGATGCATTTGTGTGTGGGTGAGTGTGAGTGAATCCCACTTTTTAAAACTCAGTACAATTTCTTTTTCATTGGCTATTAAAAAAAATCACATTTAATTTCATTATGATAATAATAACAACCTACAAACCATCAATTTGTTTATTCAGACAATCATTACATACATGGTTTTAATATACACCCATTTAAGAGTTTAACCTTTTTTGGCCTTCAAAACGTCAGCAATTTGTCGTGGCATAGATTCCACTGGGTGGATATTATTCTGCAGGAATCTTAGCCAGGATAGCTTCTTGAAGTTGCCACAAATAAGAGGTACCGACATGTTTTGAACAGACTGTTCTACCCTGTCCCAGAGATGATCTGTGGGATTAAGGCCCGTGAACTGTGAAGGCCAGGAAAACAAGTAAAACTAGCTCACATGTTTCTGGAACCTTTCCATGACTATACGAGCCTTGTGTTATGGTGCACTGTCCTGCTGCAAGTGTCCTGCTACAGGGTAAACACCTGCCATGAAGAGATGACCTTGGGCTGCCACAACACTTAGGTGAGCCCCTGTCCAAACATCCATCCACAGGTTTCAGAGGGCCAGGGTGTGGCAAGAAAAACTTCCCCACACCGTAACTCCTCCTTCCACCAGCCTGAACTTTTGACACCTGACAGGAAAGGCTCGTTGATTCATGCTGCCCCAAATTCTACCCCTCCCATGAGCAAGGAGCTATAGAACTCAGGAACTCGGGTCGTTTCTCCACTGCTCAGTGATCCAGTACTCATACTCTCTTGACCACTGGAGCCTTGTCTTTCCGTTCCCCTTAAACAGCAACGGCACTTGAACTGGTCATCTCCTGCTGCAGCCCATGCGTGCTGAGGAATGATGTGTTTGCGTGTTCGGATCCGTTTAGACCCGTGTTTTGGACTCTAAAGCACCAGCGTGGTCTGCTCAGTGTGGTCCCCCCCCCCCCCCCCCCACAACCCCCCAACCCCCACTGGATGTTTGTCTGCACCATTCTCAACTCCCAACACAGACGCACGAGAAAAACCTAATGAGGTCGGCAGCTCTTGAGATCCTCGTCCTGGCTGGACTAGCACCATCAACCTTACCTCTTTCAAAAGTTGCTCCCACCACCCGATTTTCCCATTCTGATGTGGTCTGATCACACTGCAGCTGATCATCATCTGACTGCATGCTGCACTCACATGTGCAGGCTCACGTGTCTAATGTTCATACAGAGTAGCTCCAGTCCTGAAAGGGCAGGAGTCAATAACAGAGTGGCCATTCGGTGTGCATATCACTCATCATATAATATCATTATAAATGTTCCTGCATTGGAGTCGTAAGATCTAACTGCTGTTTTATGACCACACAGACAGTGGGCATTTGACCTAAAATAACTGAGGCTCTTCCTAATGTCAGTAATGATGATGATGTCTGGTCCATGCTCGTTTGCTTCAGGGTCCAAACTGACTGCCTGACTTAAGCATGTAAGTCACGCATGATCTCAGCAGTTCCTGTCTCAGGGCATCACCACACACAGTGACGTTCATTCACACACTCGACAGCTCCCTCAGAAGTGCACTGATTTTGTTTGGTTTTTGGGGTTTTTTTTGTCTTTTCTTAATCGTCAATTGCTTTGCTTTGCATGACAAGGGGGTCTGGTTGCAATTGTGTTAGACGGAATAACACACAGCGTTCCACAGTGGGAAAACAGTCGTAACAAGCTCAAAAGTTTCTGAAATATCACAAAGGAATATCAGTAAAATGCTGGTAAATTAATTCTAAAAAAGTTTAGCTAGAACCAATACATTTATAATTTATTTTTGAAGTAAAATATTGGTCAAAAAAGTAATTTTGGTTCCACTCACTGAGTTACTGAGTATATCATATACATCAGATGAGTGTTCAGAAATTGCCCCAGTAAGAGGAAGAGGAGCAGCTAAACTCACCAGCTAAGTGTCGCTGGTATAGAAGGTCAACGAGGTGTAGAGACTGAGGAGGGGACAGTGGGAGGAAACACAACATGGTCTGGCTGAGAACCCAAGAACCTAGCTCAGGATGGAGCAGTCAGTAGGCAGAGGTTCACTGTGGCTGCCCACAGAGTCTGCGTGAGTGTGTGTGTGTGTGTGTGTGTGTGTGTGTGTGTTTTATAACACAGGCAGCATTAGCGTTCCCCACAGACCCTTTCAGATGATGTGCTGCACTTCACTGGCATCCCTAAGCATCACATCTCTACATCTCCACCAGGGAGTCATAGAAACGGAAAAAAAAAATCTGCTGCAGCAAGCAGCAGAAAGCAGAATACAGCACATGCAAAGTCTGAATAGTGCTAGCTGTGTGTGTGTGTGTGTGTGTGTGTACAGGTGCAATTCATTCAATGTGTATATGTGTGTATCTGAGTCTATGTGGACATAAGTTTGCATTTGACTGTGTGTGTGTGTGTGTGTGTGTGTGTGTTTCCCACTCCTCTCTATGGCACTGGTAAAGAGCTCTCAGCTATTGTCTGCCATGCGGCTGCAGAGAGAGGATGATTAATCAGACATCACCGAGCTCTCTGCACAGCAGCGTGGCACAGGGTGCACACCGTGACACACCATGTAAGGTGCACGATTTCTTCCTTGACAGTGAGAAAACTCATGGGCACAACACTACGACTGTATGTGCAGCTTTGGTGGGCTTCAGGCAGCTGAGCTAGTACCATATAGTGCTGTTAAACCCCAACAGCGTCTCTCGTACCAACTCCACTCTTGTTTTTTTCCTGCAGATCAATAACTAATCTAGAGAATTTGTATAATTTATTCTATAGTTATTTGTTTCATTTATTCATCTTTTTACCAAATGCATGGTGGAGTTTGGGACCTTGTTAAGCTCAGTACTGTACTGTTAACAAGGCCTTTCCTCTGGGATTATCCTCCAGGCTGGAACAAGACCTCCGAAATGCTTGGTGAAGAGCTGACCTTCTGCATGAGAGAGAGCTGGGTCTGCAGGTTGGAGCTCGATTAGGAGGCTACATGTCCTAGAAGAAGGTTTTTGCTTTTAACTTCAGAAAAATACACACACAAAATGCTCTAATTTCACACACATGCAACACCAAACGGTTCACTGTCTGGACCGGACCATTCCTCTGAATTAATGACACAAATTGAATCTGATCTCGCCGCAATCAATTATGAGAGAAGTGTAGACTAATTACAGTGAGAGATGTTGACGCAGGGTGAGTGTGGACAGCACAGGAGAACTCTTGCTGATGGCAGGTGCATGTTACCTCACCGTTTCTGTTTCTTTTGAAATCATTCTTTTTTGTCTGGTGTTAACACTGAGCAACGCACGTGTGTGTTTATTATATCTAGGCTACATTACTGCTGTGCTCTCTTATCTGTCCTTTAAGAATTCCTTTAAGAGTCTGCGGTGACAACAAAACGTGGCAGAATCCTCACACGTACTACAATAAGAGATCACATCACAGCATCTCTCCACTACACACATCATCCACAGTTGGTCTTCAAACCCTTTTATTGCTCCATAGATGCATCTATACTCTTCCCCCTTCTTATCTTAGTGAGGCAATTGTTAAACATACTCTTGCTCAACCTCTATGATCCTGTAACTGGGATTTTCTAGCCCCTCCCACAAAGGTGCCTAAGAGGGCAGAGTCTTTAATTAATATGTCCCCCAAATTCTGAATTTGATTGAAGAATTTTCCAGAATTGGTGTGAGGAAGTAGTGTCTTCATGTCCCACAGCACTCTTTCATAATATCTCCATGCAGAGAGCTCTGAGGGGAGACGAGACACATGTCTCGTTTGAAAAAACAGCCCGAATTCTGGTCGGTCCTTTAGTGGTTGCCATGGGAGACTGCTAGCGGTCATTCAGTTTCCCCTCCATGCTGTCAAAAGCCTCCATCAGGCCACATCCACCACAAGCCCACTTAAAGGCAACTGTCAGCTCAACTGACTGACTTGAGGCATTCCACTGCTGAGGCACTGCAGGCCTGAGGCAGGAGGCCATTACACTTTCAACACTGCGATGATGAATCGACTTGGACATTTGTTTCTTTTGAGCACTTGCTGTTGGATGTATTCAAACGCAAACCATCAAGTGTCCTCCACCGTGTTAGTATTGACAGAGGGGGAAATGGATAACCGGAAAATGATGGACGCCACCACTCTCTCAGATCATAACGGAGCTCGATGGCCTAAGAGATGAAGTTCGTGTGAAACCGAAAGCCACTTACAAACACAATGCCAAACTTCAGAGCCAGTAATGGACAAATACCTAATGGCACAGTTTGCATTCGCTAGTGTCATGGCTAAAACCCCGACACAGTTAAAACCCTCCAGCTGCACATGAAACGTTGGCTGGTTCAGGGTTCCATATTAGAATGCTCCACCGTATCTTTATTAGCATACGGTCGGTTCGCCTTTTCCTAAGTGTGCGCGTGTGTCTTTTACTGATTATTTTCCTACATACTATTTCTCCTATCTGCTTTTCTCTATTTTCCAGTTTATTCCAATCTCTCCCCCCCCCACCGTTCTCTACCTCTGACTCCCTCTTCATCTCTTTCTCTGCATACGTCTCTCTCCCTCTCTCTCTCTCCCTCTCTCAGTCTCTCTCCCTCTCTCTCTTTCCCTCGCTGTCTCTCTCCTCATTGCTATTCCCATCTGGTGCTGCATGCACTGAGGTTTCCCTTAATGTCTAAAATGACTCTCAGGAAAAATGGATGAAATATTTTTTTTCCTTTTTTTGTGTTCTCCATCGTCAGACACCTTCACGTCTATCATCCCAGTCTACAGCAGAGTTGGAGCAACCCATCTGACCCAAAAGGGTGAATAGATCTATAGATAATGTTGTTACTATGGACCAATGAACAAGGGGGTGTGAGACAGATACTGCACTACCCATGTACAGGATGAGAGGAGACGTGCTAATGCTTCACACTGGATTTTCGCTGCCGTAATTGAGCTCATATCACAGTATTATTAGATATTACACAGTGAGGATTATTTCCATAATTGAATAGTTATACCAATTATGAGACTTTGAAACTGCTGCTCTAATCTCCATTATAGTACATTCCCTCTAAGAAGATATATGGATTTAGATGTTATTCAGTTTTTATATTTTGTTCAGATTGTCTCATTGTTTGCCATGTAGGAAAACATACAATAACATGCATGTTGAAAGGAAACGAGATAAACATCCTCAAATGAGGACAATGGCACCATGAAGTAACGTGCTGGCAGAAGGCCAACTGTTCTAAAGCAAATCCACACAGCACACATTCACAACAACCTGCCTGTTGGGCGTTTGGAGCATGTGGAGATGCTGGAGTGTGTGGAGTATATGAAGAAGCTGAAGCATGTGAAGTGTGTGGAGGTGCTGGAGCATGTGGAGGTGGATTGTGTGGAGGCACTAGAGCGTGCGGAGGTGGAGGATGTGGATTGTGTGGAGGTGCTGGAGCATGAAAACTGTGTGGAGGTGCTGGAGTGTGTGGAGGTTCTGGGGGATGTGGAGCATGTTGAAGTACTGGAGCATTTGGAGCATGTGGAGGTGCTGGAGTGTGTGGAGGTACTAGAGTGTGTGGAGGTGGAGGTGCTGGAGCGTGTGGAGGTGCTGGAGGGTGTGGAGGTACTGGAGAGTGTGGAGGTACTGGAGAGTGTGGAGTGTGTTGAGGTGCTGGAGGTGCTGGAGGGTGTGGAGGGTGCTGGAGGGAGTCTTATCTAACTAATCGCTATCAGTTTGTAGAGCTCAATAATATTCCATCCAAACGTACAAAAGTGAAATATGGGGTCCCGCAAGGCTCCATCTTAGGACCACTATTATTTACATTATATATGCTACCATTGGGCATAGTTATAAACAAACATGGTGTCAACTTTCACTGCTATGCAGATTACACTTTATATATCCTTTATATAGCCAAACCTGATGACAAACACAGTTTTGGAAAAATTTAGACCTGCATAAGAGATGTTAAATGCTGGATGTCTCTAAACTTCCTCCAACTTAATGAGGACAAAACAGAAGTTCTCCTTCTGGGCCCAAAGGCCACAAGATAGAAAATACCAGATCTAATGCTTAAACTCGCAGACTACCCCATTACACCTGGCACAGTAGCCAAAAATCTCAGCTCATACTCGACTCTGACCCATCATTTGATAAATACATAGATAATACTACTAGGACAGCTTTTCTACATCTCCACAACATTGCCAAGTTATGAAATGCATTATAACAGCATGATGCAGAAAAATGGGTGCACGCCTTTGTTAGCTCCAGATTAGACTACTGCAACTCATTACTGTCAGGATGCTCAAATAGGAATCTAAATAAACTTCAAATAGTTCAAAATGCCGCAGCCAGAGTTCTGCCTAGAACTAGAAAATTCGATCATATCAGACCAGTCCTATCAGCCCAGCATTGGCTCCCAGTTAAATTCCGTAATGATTTTAAAATTCTTCTATTGACTTATAAAGCACTGCATGGGCTTGCTCCTGATTACCTCCAGGAACTTATTTCCTATTATGAACCCCCACGTCCACTAAGATCACAAGGTGCTGGCCTCTTATTACTTCCAACAATTAATAAGGTAACAGCAGGGGGAAGAGCCTTTTCTTTTAAGCCCCCCCATCTATGGAATAACCTTCCAGAATGCATCTGGGACTCTGACAGTCTCAATCTTTAAGTCTAGGTTGATAACCTACTTATTCAGTTTAGCGTTTGATAACTAATACGCCCCCTTAGATAAAAGTACAGATCCAGGGGTTCATGGGTGAAGGGTTTTATGGTAGACTGGGGCGCGGGTGCTGTGATCCTGTCACTGCACGTGGTCACTCAAGTTTGTTGACAGTGCAGTGGATGGATGCCAATGTCTCAGGATGCTCCCAAGTCTATGTTACCTTCTGGTTCTGCCTTTTCAGCTAGGCTGTAATAATTAAATTTAATGTCAGAGTTGCTGGCACACTCCAAAAATGTTTATAATTTCATCTGTCCTGTATATGTCCTTATACAGAGCTAATTTTCCCTGTTTTATCTAGGGGTGCAGGAAAAAAATCGATTCGAGCTCGAATCGCGTTTCTAACGATTCAGAATCGATTCTCATTTTTTTTTAATCGATTCTTTTCAGGTGTGTGTGTGCCTTCTCAGCCACCATAGTGCTAGGCAAAACAAGGAAACGGCTTTGACTATGTGCAGGCATGCTAGTAAAGCTACAGCGGATTGTGTAGTGTACGGTATTTGTTGTTGCGCCGCTAAAGTATGAAGTCCAAATGGCTCCGCGGTCTTTGAAAGCAACCATTTGGAAACACTTTAGATTTTACCGTCAACCTGGCCCAGGTTAGAATGGGCTTGATCGTTTGCACACGCATAAAGACGCTACAGATGATATTCAGGAGTTACAATGATTATAACTCCTGGTAAAATAAAGTTAAAATAAAAAATAACTTAGTTCATTGAGTACTCTAGTTTTGTCCTAACTAGATATTTAGATATAATACTGCTGTAATACTGCGAAGTCGTGGTCAGAGGTGAACTTCAGTATAGTCAATGTGTATTTTATTTAAAATAATTAACACCCTTGAGCCACTGTGTCTTTGGGCATAGATGCCGTTTGCTGTGATGGATAATTAAAGTCTAGCTCTTATTTATGCATAGAAACGTAAATCAATATAATCTGTAGCGTCTTAATGCGGATAAACGAGGGGAGTCGGAATTCACCACAACACACAAGCCAAAACTCTTGCACATGAAATGCTACAGGCACCGTTCAGAAACTGATCAGTTCAGTTAAATGTGTTCAGTTCAGTAGATATATGCGGCTTTTAGAAAATACGGTATATACAGGGCCGGAGTGGGCCCCTTTTTCAGCCCGGGAGTTTCATGGCCAAATCCAGCCCCCCCCCCCCCCCCCCCAATCAGCCCAAACTAGAGATTGACATGAGCCGGCCCATCGGGAATCCTCCCAAATCTCCCGATTAGCCACTTCAGCTCTGGGTATATATATATTATATATACATCTGTGAAGTGGAAGTTATGGCAGCTAACGTAAGCCTACCCATTTTATTAATGTAACAGCACTTTTATTTTTGGAAGCACTTATCATAGCATCATATATTTTTTTTATTTTTGTGATTTGTTAAGGAAAAACGTGTAATTTTGTTTCTGGTGGCATGTTCTCAGAAATAGGCAGCTAGCCTCAGCCTAATTCTTGTATGAAGCAATTTGTTGTTTTTACAGAAAGAGCAGTATTTTTGTATAATAAAACTTTTGAGTAGTGGCCAGTTCTGGCAGCTAGCCTAAGCCTACCAATTTTATTTACTTTACTACAGTTTTATTAGTTTAATGTAGTGTTCTGAGTGTCAGCCTCAAACAGACATGTCTTGGATTTACCTTTGTGTGTTTACATTATTGCAATATGTTGATAAAACCGTTACAATTATAATATCTTTATAAATGTACTCAGCTTTCATGCCAGGAGACCGAAGTAGCTCGTTTTGAATTGAGAATCGTTTTTGAATCGGAAAATAATCGTTTTTGAATCGAATCGTTGGGATCTGAAAGAATCGGGAAAAAATCGAATCGTGACCCCAAGAATTGATTCTGAATCGAATCGTGGGATTCCCAAAGATTCGCAGCCCTAGTTTTATCTTCTCCACATGGCTGACAGCCTACTCGAGGAACACAGAGATGAGGAGAAGATAAAACTAGCCACCACCTGCCTAACCAAATATGATGGAGTATCAACCCACTGCCTGACTAACCAGTGTGGATGAAGGATAAACCCACTACACTGGGCCCTCTCACCACCCTGAATTTTCCTCTGCTATAACTAACATTACCAACCATCAAGACGTTTAGAACTGAACAGGAATTACATAAAGAACTCATGTATAACATTACCAACCATCAAGACATTTGGGACTGAACAGGAATTACATAAAAACTCCTGTTATATATTTATAAGATGGACTTTATTTATCCCTCACATCTTTTCCTTTTTTCTCTCTTTTTGAATTGTCGTCATGGTGACCGGCGTCGGCCAGAGGAGGATGGGTTCCCCCTCTGAGTCTTGGATCCTCTCAAGGTTTCTTCCTTATGCTCTTAGGGCGTTTTTCCTCGTTAAAGTCACCCTTGGCTTGCGCACTGGGGGCTTGGACTCAGACACTTGTAAAGTTGCATTTTGATTGATTGATTGTGCTGGAGTGCTTGGAGCATGTGGAGGTGCTGGAAGGTGTGGAGCGTGTGGAGGTGCTGGAGCGTGTGGAGGTGGAGGATGTGAATTGTGTGAAAGTACTAGAGCATGTGGAGGTTGAGATTGTGAAGTCTGTGGAGGTTCTGGAGCATGTGGAGCATGTTAAAGTACTGGAGCGTTTGGAGCATGTGCAGGTGCTGGAGAGTGTGGAGGTACTCTTCATTCAAGAGGCTCTTTGGTTAAATGGCCCCGTTCCATTCAAATGACTTCTGAGGATCATTTCTACCAAGCTCATCTTGTCCTGCTGCTACACCAGGAGCTTCCAGAAGATCAAATGGCTTAGATCAGTGGAATTAAAATCTGGACGTCCAATTTAAACCCAGACCTGGATTATGTAATCTCTTGTAGTGGATTAAGTGCTTAATGTAACTGGTTGGCCACTTTGTCATAAAAAGTGTCATACCTGTCCCCTAAGTTATGGTTAGGACTGGGGCAAACCCTAAATGTTGTAGCTAAGGACAACCATGAAGGGGGCCGACATGTTACTACACAACTACAGGCCAGACATTCTCTCTGAGAACACAGGACGCAGAAAGTAGAGCATCTGAACACTGTTTATTTATAGTCTTTGGGCTAGGGTGCTTTTTTTGCTCTGTTGTCTAATGTCATAACGAAGACACACCATTTCACTGAAAAAAGATGTGTGTGAGAGAGAGAGAGAGAGACAGAGAGAGAGAGAGAGAGAGAGTGTGAGTGAGTGAGAGAGTTGAGGAGAGTGGAATGCTTTGACAATGTCCTGTACATGGTACCCTACGGAAATGCATGCAGACGTTTTTGAACTCCTGGCAGATGGTCATCTTCGAGGTACACATATTTGGTATTGCTTGGAAATGCAACAGATAGACATACAGAAGATCACAAATAAAAGTGTTATACAACACACACACACACACACACACACACACACACACGCTACATCTTATCCCTGCCTGCCCCAATGTTGGCCTGTCACCATGGCAACACAGAGCTCTACAGAGCTGTGTTTTCTAACAGAGAGATATGTGGGAGAGAACAGTAGTGCTCCTCCCTACAGCAGGCCTGTGTGTTGGAGCCTGTGTGTGTGTGTGTGTGTGTGTGTGTGTGTGTGTGTGTGTGTGTGTGTGTGATTATGTGTCTAGATGAAATGCTCTGAATGGAAGAAACCCAAAACAGCATGAAGAGGAGAGATAAAAGCAGAGGTGTGGGATGGAGGGAGGAACAGAGGTGGAGGGAGGAACAGAGGTGTGGGATGGAGGGAGGAACAGAGGTGGAGGCAGGAACAGAGGTGTGGGGTGGAGGGAGGAACAGAGGTGGAGGGAGGAACAGAGGTGTGGGGTGGAGGGAGGAACAGAGGTGGAGGGAGGAACAGAGGTGTGGGATGGAGGGAGGAACAGAGGTGGAGGGAGGAACAGAGGTGTGGGGTGGAGGGAGGAACAGAGGTGTGGGATGGAGGGAGGAACAGAGGTGTGGGGTGGAGGGAGGAACAGAGGTGGAGGGAGGAACAGAGGTGAGGGGTGGAGGATGGAACAGAGGTGTGGGATGGAGGGAGGAACAGAGGTGTGGGGTGGAGGGAGGAACAGAGGTGAGGGTGGAGGATGGAACAAAAGTGAGGGTGGAGGTGAGCAGTGGAGGGAGGAACAGAGGTGTGGGATGGAGGGAGGAACAGAGATGAGGGGTGGAGGATGGAACAAAAGTGAGGGTGGAGGTGAGCAGTGGAGGGAGGAACAGAGGTGTGGGATGGAGGGAGGAACAGAGGTGAGGGATGGAGGGAAGAACAGAGGTGGAGGGAGGAACAGAGGTGAGGGTGGAGGGTGGGGGGCAGGTGGTGTCTATGTGTGGTCCCCAGAGACGGTGTGAATATTACTATGCCACTGCAAATGTTGCCAGTCGCTTCCTCTGCCACCTGCATTAATGACACACAATCAATCTGACACAGTTCAGTGTTGGTGCAGCACACGCTGTAATGAAGCCCTGCATCACCACACGGTCATAAATCATGTCATACAGCTGGTGTGGGGCCACCATCACGCTGCAGCGATCTACACAGAGTCCACACACATGCCCTCACGTATACATGCACGCAGTTGCTCGAGAACACACACACACACACACACACACACACACACACACACACACACACACACACACACACACACACACACACACACACACACACACACACACACACACACACACACACACACCTTAATCTTCTTCTTTATCTGCTCATTAGTTTGAAACATTTTGAACTTTTGCTCAGGGCAGTTAACTGCAGCCCTGACCTTGTCTCGTCCAATCAAACGCAGCATCGTTCACATCGTTTCAGCACACCAGAACCTGTATGCAAACCCTCCAGCTAGCTCATAAACTGGCCCCAACTCCTCAGCAGATCAAGGGTCACAGAAGTCTTTGATCTAGTGCTGGTGTGAGTTACCTTTACAGTAGGTACGGTAGGCAGTGTGTGCCTTAAACCTGGTGAATGCGCACATTCACACACACACACACACACACACATGCGACTTGCAGTCATGGGAACAGACCAAAATAAAAATGACCTAAAGAAGACATAATGCAGCCATCTCCATCTCGTTCTTCATTTCTACAACACAGGGAAACTCCATACACCATGTCCTAAACACCACAGGAGCATGGCGTACAAGCACATATAAAACAGGCCTATTTCTCACATTGAGAACTTGTTTTCATAGAAAGAATTGTGTCTTCATATTGGTCCTTGAGGATTACTCCTTCATCTGACAAAACTGTTTTCTAATCAAACTAAAAGTTTAGACACACTTATCCCTGGCCCAAACCAACACTAACTCCACTCTACTGCAAACCCTGCTCCAGTGTAAACCCCAAACCCTCCTCCAGTGTAAACCCTAAACCCTGCTCCAGTGTAAACCCCAAACCCTGCCCCAATGTAAACCCCAAACCCTGCTCCAGTGTAAACCCCAAACCCTGCTCCAGTGTAAACCCCAAACCCTGCTCCAGTGTAAACCCCAAACCCTGCTCCAGTGTAAACCCCAAACCCTGCTCCAGTGTAAACCCCAAACCCTGCCCCAATGTAAACCCCAACGCCACCCTGTTTTGGAAACTGAAGGTAAATCTCAGAGCAGCTCTTCCATGCAGTCCCTTTCAAAATGATGTCAGAGTTTCTGTTCTAATTAAGCTTTCAGTCTAACCATGACCTTGAGTTCAACAGTAGACACTGTTGTGTTGACATTAGCAGTAACTACAGTAGCCACTGTACAGTCACACACTGAGACTAAGGTAGTTACATCACTGTGTAGAAATTCTTATGGAGATTATGCCCAGTTCACCCTTCCAATGGGCAAACATTTGATTTCATAAAACACCAGGAACCACAGCCAGCAACGTACAAACAGACAGAAACGTGACATGTTTTAGCTGCATTTCAGCCTCCTCATTAATATTACCGCGAACGTCCTCGGATATAAAATGCTTTACTGTTCTAATGTATGTTTTCTTTCTTGATGCATCATTTCATTGTGACTCTGTGAACTGCATTAACATTATTGCACCACCTTACATGAATCAAAGAATCTGAAAATGGACCAGTGGGAGAATATGCACTATAAACAAGACCACAGACTGTGTTTTACTGCTGCGTAAAGTCTTTATGGAGACCTAGCAGGGCGGACACTAAGGGTCCGGCTCGAAGAAGACTCCAGTGCTCTGATGTGTTTGCACAATGCACAGTGGTTCCAGGTGCCACAGCACACTTGGGTTTGGGGAAGAGCCGAGATAAACATTAGTTACACTTTAATGGTCTTTCCTCTGTTTGACCTTGACTTCCTGAGATCAAGTACACAGAGGACCCAACTGTTCCTAAACAATGAGATCAGATCAGATGTTGTTGGTGAGGAGGTATCGAGAGATCGCTTCCTTTGTACTGAAGATCACGATAAACAATGTTAAGCATACTTCATATCTATATCACACACACATGCTCACACATGCAAGCACGCACACATACATACATACACATGCACACACCCCAACTGTTGGGCCTTGCTTTTTTATTTAGAAGTCTCCATAATTAGATAAGATGCTTTTCAGCCTGGTTTACACTGGAGTGTAGATGTCAGACAGACAGCAGACATCAGACCAGGGACACAAATCCTGTGACCAGGACAGCAAATGCAGTTTAGCATCCAACACGAGGAGCTAAAACAAACTCTTCTTCTTCACAGTGAACTCCCCAGTGTAACAACATCAGTGCTAAACCTCACAGGCTTCATGTGTGTAAATTAAACACTCATCGTTGTCCATGAATCCTTCACAAACACATCAACATCAGTATCACAGATCAGGGCATTACCAAAGCCTGTGTTAATACTGCTAACATTTCATGAAGTTTATATCCATGATAACTACTCTGGAAACGAACCTTACAGCGATCAACAGTCTGCAATAAGCAAAGCTTTAAGGCTTATATAAAGCTTTCAGTAAATGGCACTTGAGTGTATTAAACTATAAACACAGGGGAGGAATCAAGCTCTAAATATTTATGATGGGCTTTTGAAGTGTAGCCCTCTTCTAAGTGTTTACGTATGCAGTGTTTTGTCCGAACCCTAACTGCTGCTTTATGGAACTCCATACAGTTTTGTGTGTTTTCTGAGGGATGGTTGGTCTTACACTCACTATTCCTCGGGCAGGGCTACATCCTCCATCACTGGCTGTGTGGGGGTGAAAAGGAGGGTCACATGGGCCTGGGGAAGTGTCCACCCGCAGGCCCAGGGTAGGGTGTGGGCATCTTGGTCAGCAGCAGGTTCGCTTTCAGCCCAAAATCCACCAACGGTAGTGTGACGGAAAAACGTGTCAGAGGCGATGTCAAGGCAAACGGACGATAACACAGGAAGGAAAACAAGCGGCCCACCAGGCGGCCTGGAGCAGGGAGAGCTTTGGGCAGAGGCCGCCTGTTATTGAGATTTCAGCCTTGTCATGCCATACAGGAAGTTGGCGGGGGGGATGTAATCCATGCAGCTGATGTTTCCACTGGCAGACAGCAGACTTCTCCGGCCTCTCTGGTACTGATGCGTATTCCATGCATCCCCACAGCACTAATGCCGCACAAACCACACAGCCAACAGACGACCACTCCGCTCAGCCCATAGCTGGAGCCCAGCAGTCCGGACGGCTTCAAGGAAAGGCCTTCTGATGTTGGGGTGCGCAACTCTGGTCCCCAGCCTCTCCCCCCCTCCCCCCGGGCCCCAGCCTCTCCCCCCCTCACCCCCCCTCCCCCCGGGCCCCAGCCTCACCCCCCCTCCCCCCCACCCCCCCCGGGCCCCAGCTTCACCCACTCTGCCCTCCTCAGGTTTTTTTGTCTTTTTCCCTTGTTATTTCTATCAAACAAGTTCACAATAGATTTCTGCATGAAATACTGTAAAGAAAAATGTGTGGGTTTAACAGTAGCAAAAGTGGGAACAGTTATCACTAATACTCTCTCTCTCTCTCTCACACACACACACACACAGACATACACACAGACTCACACAAACACACACACACAGTGAGCAGTCATCTAAGCAGCGGATGTTCTGGAAACAGCAGAAGGCAGTGCCACCTCTCTTCCCATTTTTACCAATGACTTTCTGTCATCATCAGACACAGACATGGATACACACACACACATACAGACAGACCGAGACAGAAACACAGATACAGACACACACAGAGACAGACAGACGGACACAAGCACTCTTACCAGCCAGACATTAGAAAAGGAAGCCTGTGTAAAGACAGCCAGAGTACCCTATAACCCCAGTTCAAGTTCTGCACATAATCTCCTAGCCAACAGCCACAGGAGCGAGAGAGAGAATATCGGGGCTAGGGGAGGGGGCGCGGGGTGCAACGCTAACACGGAGACGCTTGTTGGACCTATCAAAGGCCCCACACACAAGACGAGAATGTGTGGAGGAGGAACAAAGAGACACACATAATAAGACTATTTATCTCTCATGTGACTTTGTGCATATATTACAGAGCTCTGGACATGAGGAAAGAGAAAGAGAGAGAGAGAGAAGGACAGAGAAAAAGAGGAAAACATGCCAGCGTAATCAAGGGCACCGAGTGTAACAGAGTGTGTCAGTGCTCTGCTCAAACAAGTGTTCTCATTTTGAACGGTCTACGCTAAAGTGACAAACAGCAGCAGTGTAAGATGATGGGAGGCAGCAGAGAGAACCCTCAGTCCTCTAACTGGTGTCTGGCTTTTGTTACAGAAACATTCAAGTCTGCTGCTACCACAAAGTAATAGCTTCTTTAAATGAAACACACTTAAATGGTTCACATGATTCAGTACACTTTAAAGCTTTTGTGTTTAGAGTGTTTGGCAGATACATCCACAGTACTGTCATTTATGAGTTCCGAGTACATGTGCTCTCTGGGAATCAGAACCGTGATGATCCTTGTACCTGCTGTACGAGGTGAGCTACACCACACCACGAGGCCAGCACAACTCTAACCAAAACAAACCACACAGGGTCTGTCTGGACAGACAAAAACCTACAGTAATCAGGTACAGTGTGCCAGCCTCAAAACTGCCCATTCATACACTCACGTTAGTGTCAATCTGCTGTTATCTTGTAAGAATGTATAGCATTACAAACCTACAGATCATAGAAATATATAGAATGTGGATCTTCCACTACACTCCTGTCCTGTGTGTATGTGTGTGTGTGTGTGTGTGTACTCTTAAGTAACTCTGCTCTAAAGGGGTGAACGATGTCAACAGTCCATCCATTCAGGTTTTCCCTGTGGTGTGTACCTGGCTCAGCTCTGCTCATTTGATATAAGTACAATGCTGTACGCACAACACACACACACACACACACACACACACACACACACACACACACACACACACACACACACACACTTGCATTACATCTGCAGTATACGGCAGACACAACTATCCAAAACAGCTGCCATATTCATCAGTAGAACAGCCTGTGTGCTCCCATGGGAACTGGACCCATGGTCTTACTGTTGTTAGCACGTTGTTCTACCGGCTGTATCAGAAGCACAGGGCAGACATCTACACACATACACACATACACACACACACACACACACACACACACACACACACACACACACACACACACACACACACACACACACATACGGTTACTGTGTTTTCGATATGATTGGCTGCTGTTAAACGTAGCCCCCACCCCAAACCCAAGTGCAGCAGCAGACACATTCTTCTCCTCTCGTCTCTACTCATTAATGAGAAGGCAAAAGAATGCACAGTAGCCAATTATAAACTGCTGTGAAGCCGCCACAGACGACTTGTGACACTAAAGCTGCTTTGAACTACACACGGCCCATAGATTTACAGTCTCCAAATTTAGGACAGTAGCTAATTACAGGGACCCTCTCCAGACAAACGCTTCATTCAGACTAACTCACGGTCACCTTAAAATCAAGCCACTGTTTGCAACCCATCAAATGAACAAACCACCAAGCCAGGATGCTATGAGAAATACAGCCCAAGAAGATTGGCACCTAACAACCCCACGGTGGAGACCGAGGTCCTGCCTGTTGGGTGAACAAGCCTATCCCTTCATCTGTGTCGCAGGGAGCCGATAAGCGAGGTAATCTGATTACACACGCCTTAGATACTTATCCACCTACCACATGTCAGCAGGGAACAAGCAGGTTCACTACTCACTCAAGAACAAGTGGACATGGAGCAGCTTCACTGTGCCACATTACAATTACACTTCACGTCTTTTATATCAATGATGTTCGTTTTGTACTTTGTATAAATTTCTAAGTTCCTTTGCAGAGTTTTCTATCCAACTCTCTGTCTATACATCTCTGTGTGTGTGTGTGTGTGTGTGTGTGTTTTCTATCCAACTCTCTGTCTATACATCTCTGTGTGTGTGTGTGTGTGTGTGTGTTTTCTATCTAACTCTCTGTCTATACATCTGTGTGTGTGTGTGTGTGTGTGTGTGTGTGTGTGTTTTCCCCAATTTCCCTCTGATGGGAAGTATAGCCTATTGTGGAAGTGCACTGCAAATTCAACAGGAAAGTAGTTAAAGTTTAAAACTCAGCCTTCTCCTACACAACAGAGTCTGTGACACAAAAGCATAAAGAAGTCAACACAACTACAAACATCAGTGACAGTAAAATACTTTGGGTGGAAAGAACCGTAAAAGTTGCAAACATTACATCTGAAGCAAACCTTTTTGACTCACCCATCTTGAGATGTTTTGACCGCAGATTGCAGCTGAGCTCTGCTAGTCCCCTGCTGAACTATTCAAAAGTCTGATCTAGTCTGATCTGGGTCGTAGAGTCATACGACGGGATCAGGTGACGTCACTCTGATCCGTAAGAAGGCGGGGGAGAAGAAAAGAAACCTGTTACTGGGAACGTTAAGATACTCAAACTGGGTCTCGACTGCGTTTCTTCTCCCACTGCCGGTTCTATACGAACGTGTTTTTGTTTTTTTTGCAGTATCTACTTGACTATATGTATATAACCGACACAGATGCAGGTAGTCTAGCGCAATGTATACTTGAAATCGAATTAAACTCGGAGATGTCTAAATCAACGTTGTTAGTGTTTCTCCTGTACACACAGTGTCCACCCAATAAAACGAATACCCTAACATGTTGTAGGCGTACGTAGGCAGTGTTATTCTGGTGCGACAATTTCAGTCTAGTTCGACGTTGTTTAAGTAAAAAACAAGTTAAATGAAAACTGTAACGAAGAAAAAAAACAATATAACAAATAGCCTGTGATATCTGTGATATAACAACATATGGGTGCATTGCGTTTACATTTAAAACAATAAATCTTTTAAAGCCACGGTTAGGACCCTCAAATCACTAAGAATGTCAATAGGCAAAACGACAAACTCCAGTTTGTTATATAGTTCGACTTAAACCTATGTCGCCAACGTTTAGTCTTCACGTGCCGAATCTGAACACACCCTTTTACCCGTTGGGGTTACGTGTAGCTAGTTTATAGAATCATAGCTCCATCTGGTGGTCAATTTTTAGAAGAAATATTTTAACAATTAACGAAAAAGTAAAAAAAATGACTATTGTGGACGACAAATCTTAATTCTTAATTCTAATTCAAATGTTTACAATCTAAACGTCCGCCGGTGTCCTTAGCGAATGCCTAACGTTAGTTTGCTTCGATTCGACATGGTGTCTAGACAAATGGATTCTCGATGAGAGTTCTGTTGATGAATTTGAGCCTGTGAGGGAACGTATGAATAATGCATTGTTCACTACGTATTAGCAGACACAACCGACGTAAGACTTCTGTACAATAATTTAGGATCGGGGTACTGCGTAAACTTAATTTCGAAACCAAAGAAACAAACGACGGGTTATCCCCCAAATTCTCCAGAAACCATTGGACGAGCATTGATTTTTGGACGCATTTCTGGACTACAAATCCAAGCATGCAAGGTTTCTAAGCACCGCCCCAGACTTAAAGATTACGGGGATCTCAGCCAGTAGCTTGCACGAAATAGGGTAATAAACGCGTTATGTGCTTGATTGATTACGAGCAAAGCCAATGGATGTTCAAAAGACGCACAGCGTTGCGACAACGTGTTATTGAATCGACCAATCGGTGCAGTGAACCGAAGGAGCGTTGACAAACTACATGCGCGAAGTGTTTCTAGCCAGCGATACACCTCATTTCAGCACCACGTCGCTGTCCACTGACACCTACGGAGGTAAGAGGCGCTCGACGCTTTAGCTACTCAATCTCTCCGCGCGACACGTCCACAAATGCATGACGTGTTTTATCTTCAAACTATGCATAACTGATGTGTGTAACAGCGCGAATGCAATCGCGATTCCGGAGCGAATCTGTAAAGGACTGTAGCGTAGTAACCACAGCCTCAAAAACTCGAATGAACTGTGATCGTGTTGCAACATAGTCTAAGTATACGCGGCTGTGCATAGCGTTTATGTGTCAAACGTTTCAAATACCATTTTATGCAGGGACACAACGGTAGAAGCCAAAGGGACGAATGAGAAATGATCTTTATTCATTAGCCAAACGAATTTAACGAAAGAGAAACAGTCTGCATTTCTTTTAGACGTTTACTATTGCAGCGCCCTATGTTGAGTCAATAAAAGCGACAAGTGTCGTTTCGGCAGCAACGTTTACAGTTATTGAACGGGCCGAACAAACTTTTTGTAGTGCCAGGGAGACGTTCAATACTGCAGCAACCGAGGTAGTGTGTGTACTGGTTCCAATATGGCATTGTGTCTATTCTAACATAACATGATGGGCGCCTTGCCAAACTGGATAAGTCAAGGTAGACACACAGTCGCCGTGACGAGAGGCTCGATTTGATCCGACACTAGGCCGACAAAATGTCAGCAACTCAAAAGAGTCATTAAGCCTCCTAAGCGCACCGGGCCGTGCTGATGCCCGCCAGGCAGGACCGAGATATGACAAAGCCGCTTTTCCGCGCATATGGGTGAACGGAATTAAGAACCACGCGCCCGTTCTCCAAAGACGTTTGCGCACACGCGGTACCGTCGTTTTCTTTAACCCATGCTGAGAAAGTAGACTGTTAAAGCAGCGAGGACACCTTCGCTTGATGCACCCATCTGCAATCAAGCGATGAGACATCATTCAAGCGTCCAACTAATTATGGAGCGCTAGTGTGTCTAAACGCGGCGTGTTTATTTTTACCTAGCTCAGCAGAGGCCAGGCGAACGGTCCTAATTAATGTTCCGCGCTCGTGGAGCGATTCGTCGTGTCTAAGGGATGATTACGCCTCTTCTAACCAGCCGCTCCGTCAGGTGTTTCGGTCGGAGCGTGCAGCAGCGTGTGTGTGTGTGTGTGTGTGTGTGTGTGTGTGTGTGTGTGTGTTCCCTACTAGCCGTTATGTACGAAGCATTATGCGTGTTAGTAGATCCCAGCCTGATCGGATTCACCTCAGGTAATCCCTACACATATTGGTCTTACTGGCCATTTGGGACAGTGTAGAGAAACTACACACATCTCCAAACACCACATCTACTACAGACACACCTCTAACAACACACATCTATCACATACCTCTTCTACCACACACACGTCCTAGCATACATCAACACACACATCTGCATTGCACACATTTCACACCACAATTTCACACCACACACACACACATCTACCACACAAACATATCTAACACATATCCATCGTGCACTCCCAGATATGTAGGTAGGCATTCTGTAGGTGTTTTGTTGCTGTTCTGTAGGTTTCCTATAAGTGTATACGGGGTCTATACGGAGTCTGTAAAATACATGCTGTCATATAGTGTCAGCCTGCCTTCAGCTCATCATCAGTGGTCAGTTTCTGATCATAGGACTGTTGACTGGGTGTTATTATGGTGGACTATACAGTGGGAGTAACATGAGTAAAATGCTGCATTATATACAGCACAGAAGCCACTAGTCTGTCATTACCACGTTAGTGTCACCGCTATGTTCAGAAGGCTCCACCAGCCTCTATAATCCTGTCCTGGCTCCCACAGGACTCCTTCAGATACTGGTCAGTGGTGTTGAAAGGGTGGCCGACAAACAGTGTATGCTTGGACATAAATAAAGTGCTCTGCGTGAATGTAGGTAAGGCAGATATGGGTATGGGAGATGTTTCTAAACTTGGCTTATACATTCTTTGCGGGTTCCATGCAGGTCCGTCGCGGTTGCTTTCAGGTTCCTGGTGGGTTCTTTGCAGGCTTGGTGGCAGATGTTTGCTGGAACCATGATGACTTACACTTCTCTTGTGCACAAGGAAAAAGTATAAAATATCCTAATAGGGACACAATTTCACAATTTGAGACATTTGCATGAAGAGTTCAAATTTCTCACAACCAACACAGAGTTCTGGGAGCTGCGAAATATGTCTGATTTTTTTTTGCATTTGGTTTGACTGAGTTCAGCCATCTGTGCAAATTGCTCTTACTAAAGAATGAAGAAATGCATTAGTAGAGCTTCATCAGCTCTGGCTGTGGTTTTCTGACTGGGTGCTAGTTTCTGTGAGCTTGTTAGCAGGATGGAGAGTATCTGCTTCTGTCTATATCTCTGAGTGTCCTTATCAGTCACATCCTATTGTGAATCACACTCATGGTTGTGCTTTTTGAGTGCTGATTGCCTATTGCAGGCTCAGGGTCTCCCTCTGGAGCACACACTCCTGCTCAACACAGCACACCTGAATCAGTGGATGAGCTAATTGCTGAAGCCGTTACGGAGTGACTAGAGGTTTGCTAGAGCAGGGAGATCCTACCAAGATCTAGGATGTCATGGCCGCCGGAGGGCCGGCCCACTCAGATCTCTGACAGGTATTCATCACATTACAGGCTGCCAATGATGGGGCGGGTCAACCACAGATCAGACTGGCAGTGATGGGGAAAAGTAAACTGTAGTTTTCCAAACTGACACAGTGATGGGAGACGTGATGTCACACAGCTGTCCGTGAGTCACTAGCAGTAGTTGTGTTGTATACGTGGATTGGTCTGTGTTAGGGCAGGGGTAGGTTTGTGTGTCACAACTTGTAGGTGATGATGTAGGCATTAGCAGGCATTGCGTTACACATACACACACACACACACACACACACACACACACACACACACACACACACACACAAAGCGAGTTCATACCACTTCAGCTAAAACATGAAGTTGTAGTCTTCATTGCCTAGGAACAGCTCCTCTCTACCTCTCCCTTCTCTCAATACCCCCTCTCCACATTTCTCCCCCTCTCTCTCTCTACCTCTCTCCCTCTCTCTCTCTCCACATTTCTCTTTCTCTATGTCTCTCCCTCTCACTCTCTCTACCTCTCTCCCTCTCTCTCTCTCCACATTTCTCTTTCTCTGTGTCTCTCCCTCTCTCTCTCTCTACCTCTCTTCCTCTCTCTCTCTCCACATTTCTCTCTCTCTATGTCTCTCCCTCTCACTCTCTCTACCTCTGTCCCTCTCTCTCTCTCCACATTTCTCTTTCTCTATGTCTCTCCCTCTCTCTCTCTACCTCTCTCCCCCTCTCTCTCTCCACATTTCTCTTTCTCTATGTCTCTCCCTCTCACTCTCTCTACCTCTGTCCCTCTCTCTCTCTCTCTCCACATTTCTCTTTCTCTATGTCTCTCCCTCTCTCTCTCTCTACCTCTGTCCCTCTCTCTCTCTCCACATTTCTCTTTCTCTATGTCTCTCCCTCTCACTCTCTCTACCTCTCTCCCTCTCTCTCTCCACATTTCTCTTTCTCTATGTCTCTCCCTCTCTCTCTCTACCTCTCTCCCTCTCTCTCTCTCCACATTTCTCTTTCTCTATGTCTCTCCCTCTCTCTCTCTCTACCTCTCTCCCTCTCTCTCTCCACATTTCTCTTTCTCTATGTCTCTCCCTCTCTCTCTCTCTACCTCTGTCCCTCTCTCTCTCACACACACACTGTCACTCTCTAACTATCTGCATCTCTCCTTCTTTTCCTATGGTTCTCTCACTCTCTATTGCTCTTTCTATGCTCTCTCTATGCTGCTCCTTCTCTCTCTCTTTTGCATTCTCTCCTTACTTGTGTCTCACTCTCTCTCTTTCTCATTCTCTCCTTTCTCGTGTCTCCATCTCTCTCTTTCTTTCTTTCTATCCCTCCTACATCCTTCACAAACTGAGCAGAGTGGGGGTGGGATTGTTTTCTATAACTTTGCCTGATGATTGCTCTCTCTCTCTCTCTCTGTCTCTCTCTCTGTCTTTCTCTCTCTCTCTCTCTCTCTCTCTCTCTCTCTCTCTCTCTCTCTCTCTCTCTCTCTCTCACACACACACACACACACACACACTCACACACACACACACACCTCTTCACGCTCTACCAGACACCTGCATTATGCCTGTAGTTCTCCACCATGGAATAGGAGTATTTAGCATGATGCTTTTGTGATGCTGATCATGGCCAGGTTTGTGTACGACAGACCCTCTCTCCACTCTCCCCTCTGCCCTCTCCCCTGTCCCCTCTCCCCTCTTCTCACCACTCTCCTCCCCTCTCCCCTCTGCCCTCTCCCCTCTCCCCTCTTCTCACCACTCTCTTCTCCTCCCCTCTCCCCTCTCCCCTCTCCTCTCTTCTCCTCCCCTCTCCCCCCTCCCCTCTCGTCTCTTCCCTCTCCCCTCTCCCCTCTTCTCACCACTCTCCTCCCCTCTCCCCTCATTTCTCTTCCCTCTCCTCTCTGTCCTCTCTTCTCTCCCCTCTTCTCACCACTCTCCTCCCCTCTTCCCTCTCCTCTCTCCTCTCTCCCCTCTCCCCTCTCCCCTCTCCTCTCTTCTCCTCCCCTCTCCCCTCTCCTCTCTTCTCCTCCCCTCTCCCCTCTCCTCTCTTCTCACCACTCTCCCCCCTCCCCTCTCCTCTCTCCTCTCTCCTCTCTCCTCTCTCCTCTCTCCCCTCTCCCCTCTCCTCTCTTCTCTTCCCTCTCTCCTCTCTCCTCTCTCCTCTCTCCCCTCTCCCCTCTCCTCTCTTCTCTTCCCTCTCTCCTCTCTCCCCTCTCCCCTCTCCTCTCTTCTCCTCCCCTCTCCCCTCTCCTCTCTTCTCACCACTCTCCCCCCTCCCCTCTCCTCTCTCCTCTCTCCTCTCTCCTCTCTCCTCTCTCCCCTCTCCCCTCTCCTCTCTCCTCTCTCCTCTCTCCTCTCTCCTCTCTCCCCTCTCCCCTCTCCTCTCTTCTCTTCCCTCTCTCCTCTCCCCTCTCCCCTCTCCTCTCTTCTCTTCCCTCTCTCCCCTCCCCTCTCCCCTCTCCTCTCTTCTCCTCCCCTCTCCCCTCTCCTCTCTTCTCACCACTCTCCCCCCTCCCCTCTCCTCTCTCCTCTCTCCTCTCTCCTCTCTCCTCTCTCCCCTCTCCCCTCTCCTCTCTTCTCTTCCCTCTCTCCTCTCTCCTCTCTCCTCTCTCCCCTCTCCCCTCTCCTCTCTTCTCTTCCCTCTCTCCTCTCCCCTCTCCTCTCTTCTCCTCCCCTCTCCCCCCTCTCCTCTCTTCTCTTCCCTCTCTCCTCTCTTCTCCTCCCCTCTCCCCTCTCCCCTCTCCTTTCCCCACTGCTGTTCAGGATCATAGCAGATTCCCATTGTAATGCACAGGAGAAGGTGTGTGACATTTGTACATGTGTGTGTGTGTGTGAGAGCAACAGGGAAAGAGTGTAGAGCAGGGGTAATCAATTAAATCTTTCCGCGGTCCATTTTTGGCAGATAGCTCAGACCTTAGGTCCGGGTCCGCGGTGGCGAACGAAAGTTGTGGGTGGTGAACGTAACACTCGTCTGAAAATAAATTCTCCGGTTTAAAATATAGTCTCCCGTTAAAATTTTTTTGGCATTTGGGTCCGTATCCAGTTAATCAGGAATGTGATTGGGTCCGGACAGGACGGCGTTCGGGTCCGGATCCGGACCGCGGTCCGCCATTTGGTGATACCTGGTGTAGAGTGTAGAGTGTAGAGTGTAGAGTGCTACATGACAGCATAGAAAGTTAAACTTAAATAAGGTAATTTGTGAGTGTGTGTGTGTGTGTGTGTGTGTGTGTGTGTGTGTGTGTGTGTGTGTGTGTGTGTGTGTGTGTGTGTGTGAGTGTCTGAGTGTGAGTGTAGGACCTATAGGCGCCTCTTTATAATGAAGGGGTCTGCTGTTGCCTGGCTACTAAGGGGAGGGGAGTGTACCATCACTCCCAGACACCCCTGACAACACTGACAACAGCCTGCACAAACCCATGAGTCTCACTCTGCATCTGTCTCACTCTCTCTGTCTGTGTTGTTTTCTTTTTTACTCTGTGTCTCTCTGTCCGTGTTCGCTTGTTTATGTCTCTTTATCGCTCTTTCTCTCACTCACTCTCTATCTCTTTTTGTCTGGCTGCCTCTCTGTCTATCTCTCTTTCCCTCCCACTTTTCTTCTCTGTCTGACTCTCAAAGGCACTCAGTCATCAAGCTAACCTACCCCCCACATCTCTCTCTCTCTCACACACACACACACACACACACACATGCACACGCACACACACACACACACACACACACACACACACACACACACACACACACACACACACACACACACACACACACACACACACACACACACACACACAGTCTCTCTCCTTCTCCCACTTGTTTCTCGTGGTCATTGCTGTGGAGCGTGTCTGGTTCTGGAGTGTGTGCTGGCCACAAGTGTGAGAGCAGGAAGGAGAGAATACACATGGCTAGCAGACATGGACCAATCAGATGTGATCTGTGGGAGACCCGGGGGGTGTCCAGATGATGATGGGACAGGCAAGCTGACAGACGGGGGGTGTGTCTGTGTAGCACGTGACTATTCTGGGGGAGATCGGGGTCATAACCATGTCCATGTCCAGGTCCAATTTCCACTCCTAAGCTCAACCAGCAAAAGCTGGGTTGTGCTGAATCAACTGATTATGATTTATTAATTTCCTTTTGTCGACCATGAAGCTGAAGATGAGAATAAAAAAAAAACACAAAAAACACTCTTTTAACAGAATAGGCCTCATTTAAAATGTTTGAGGACACTTCACTGGCTGTGTGTACTCAGGTAAACACCTCATTGGCTGTATGTGTCCAGGTAAGGACTTCATTGGCAGTATGTGTCCAGGTAAAGACCTCATTGGCTGTATGTGTCCAGGTAAAGACCTCATTGGCTGTATGTGTCCAGGTAAGGACTTCATTGGCTGTATGTGTCCAGGTAAAGATGTCGCAGGTGAAACAGGTGGGACTGTTGGCTGCCGGTTGCCAGCCATGGAACAAAGACGTGTGTGCAGCCAGTGGAGACAGGTTTGCCTACTGTGCTACGCTCGCTATATACGTATACCAGGTAAACACTCACCAACACTCATGTGGTGTGCTCATTTTAAATGACACGGAGACATGTTTAGGGTTCTCCAGTTGAGAAGGTGAGACAGGCAGAGAGACAGCTGGACAGAGAGACAGACAGGTAGAAATAGAGGCTCATAAGGACTTTTGGCTTCACCTCCAGTTGAGGTTCTCTGAAAGCCTAACGCCAAAGTGCTGTTTTATGTTTTTTAATTGTAGTTTTCCACCATTTCTTTCAGGGACAAAAATGATAGTTCATGGGCAGGGTAATAAAACCTGCATTTCTCTAATGTTTGTTTGGATTTATAAGATTATTGGCCATAAAGATGTCACGTGATCTTGGCATACTACACATACTACCCTACATAATATAGTATGTACTACTGTGCATACTACAGGTAGTGTGTGAATTGTCATACTGATTAGTTTCCCATAGCATCTGCCAAATATGTAAACTGTGTTGGTGAGGTCCAGCTGTGGGAGACATCACTGCTCTCTGGCTGACTGCTGTCATGTCCTTTCTGCTGGTGGAACTGCACGTGCTCAGCTGGACCACAGGTACAGTGAGTTTAAGCTGAGGGCGATCATGTCGGAGCACAAGAAGACCATCACGGCCATATCGTGGTGTCCACACGACCCGGAGGTCTTCGCCAGCGCCAGCACTGACCACCTCCTCATAGTCTGGAACGTGGCCGAGCAGAAGGCTGTCGCCCGCCTGGACAACACCAAAGGCATCCGCTCACACCTTACACACAATGACGTCACATCTGGCCTTGTCTCTCTCTCTCTCTCTCTCTCTCTCTCTCTATCTCTATCTCTCTCTCTCTCTCACACACACACACACTCTCTGTATGTGTTTGTTTGTGTAAATGTGTGTGTGTGTGTATGTGTGACAACATGTTGTGTAATTGTCATGTGTGTGTATGTATGTGTGTGCTGTGTGTGTGTGATGAGTGTGTTAGAGTGTTTTGCGTGTATGTGTGTGAGTTTGTTGTGCGTGCTGTGTGTGTGAAAGTGTGTTCCATGTGTATGTGTGTGTAAGTGTGCTGTGTGTTGTGTACTGCAGGAGTGCCTGCCAGTATCAGCTGGAGCTGGAACTCAGGGGACAGCGTAGCGTTCGTGTCCCACCGCGGGCCGCTCTACGTCTGGGCCATCTCCGGCCCGGACGCCGGCCTCACCGTCCACAAGGAGGCACACAGCTTCCTCTCCGACATCTGCCTGTTCCGCTGGCATCCGCTGAGGAAAGGCAAGGTGGTGTTTGGCCACACTGACGGGAGCCTGTCCGTCTTCCAGCCGGGTGAGGCAGCACACACCAAACACCGCAGGTTACACCACATGACAACACAGCCATGACCACAGCAGGACACTGATCATGCTAACCGAGCCCCGTTCAGTTCAGGACTGTTAGGGTTGTTATTAGCATTAAGTCTCTAGGCACGTGGTCCCCTGCTTGGCTACATGGTGCAAATATTCCCTCAGGCTCGAAGCACCAGAAGCACGTGTTGCGCCCGGAGTCTCTGGAAGGGACGGACGAGGAGGACCCGGTGACGGCCCTGGAGTGGGACCCGCTCAGCACGGACTACCTGCTGGTGGCCAACATGCACAACGGCATCCGGCTGCTGGACTGTGAGTCGCTGACGTGTGTGACCACCTTCAGTCTGCCCAGCGCTGCCGCCTCCGTGCAGTGCCTGGCATGGGTGCCCTCAGCACCGGGCATGTTCATCACGGGGGGTGAGAGGAGCCCAGCAGTACACACACACACACACACGCATGTACACACACACACACACATGTACACATATACACACACACACATGTACACATATACACACACACACATGTACACGTATACACACACACACACACACACGCATGTACACACACACACACACATGTACACTTATACACACACACACATGTACACGTATACACACACACACACACACACGCATGTACACACACACACACACATGTACACATATACACACACACACACATGTACACGTATACACACACACACGCATGTACACACACACACATGTACACACACACACACACGTATACACACACACACACACACACACACACACGTATACACACACACACACGCATGTACACACACACACACATGTACACATATACACACACACACATGTACACATATACACACACACACATGTACACGTATACACACACACACACACGCACGTACTCACACACACACACATGTACACTTATACACACACACACATGTACACGTATACACACACACACACACACACGCATGTACACACACACACACATGTACACATATACACACACACACATGTACACGTATACACACACACACACGCATGTACACACACACACATGTACACATACACACACACACATGTACACGTATACACACACACACACACACACACACACACACACATGTACACATACACACACACACACACACACACACACGTACACACACACACGTACACATATACACACACACATGTACACGTATACACACACATGTACACATACACACACACACACACACACACACACACACGTACACATATACACACACACACGTACACGTACACGTATACACACACACACACACACACACACACACACACACGTACACATATACACACACACACATGTACACGTATACACACACACACACACACGCACGTACTCACACACACACACATGTACACTTATACACACACACACATGTACACGTATACACACACACACACACACACGCATGTACACACACACACACATGTACACATATACACACACACGCATGTACACACACACACACATGTACACATACACACACACACACATGTACACGTATACACACACACACACACACACACACACACACACACACATGTACACATACACACACACACACACACACGTACACACACACACACGTACACATATACACACACACATGTACACGTATACACACACACACACACACACACATGTACACATACACACACACACACACACACGTACACATATACACACACACACGTACACGTACACGTATACACACACACACACACACACACACGTACACATACACACACACACACACACACACACACACACGTACACACACGCATGTACACACACACACACACATGTACACATATACACACACACATGTACACGTATACACACACACACACACACACGTACACACACACACACACACACGTACACACACACACACACACACACACACACACACACACAGAGTATTGCTATGATGTTAAAATTTAAATGCGCTCTTGTGTGAAGACTCTCAGGTGGGTGTGCTGAGAGTGTGGAATGTGTCCAGAGTAACACCGCTGGACAACTTCAAGCTGAAGAAGACGGGCTTCCACGCCCTGCACGTTTTAAACTCCCCCCCAGCGAAGAAAGGTCTCCTCCTCCTTCATCTGACCTGCTCCTGTTCTCATACATCTGGGCTTTACTGTGCATTACCGTCCTGAACCCTTTACTGAGCTTTACACTTGACCTTTACTAAGCTTTAAAAGTCTTACTTGAACTTTATTGAGCCCTTTCATTGTTTTGCTCCACTGTGTTTCTGCTCTTTTGTGTTGCTTACCTGAGCTGTACCGTGCAATACTCTCGGCTTGAATCTTTTAACTTTACACAGCCTCCCTGTGCTTTACACAACTTGCAGTGTTTTACTTTGTTTTACACTGTCTTCCCTGTGTTTTATACAACTTTACTGTTTTACTTTACTTTGATTCCCTGTGCTTTACACAATGTTACCATGTTTTACTTTCCTTTACAGTGCTCCAATCTGGTGTACTCTTATGTTGTGACTTATGCAGCTTTACACTGCTTTACACTGCTTTACTCTGCGTCCTTAAAGCACAACAAAGCATGTCAATAATGCTGTGTGTGTGTGTGTGTGTGTGTGTGTGTGTGTGTGTGTGTGTGTGTGTGCTAATATGTGGTAGTTGTATACATGTCTAAGTACACATGTCTAGACAGTATATATGTGTCTGTGTTTGTGCGTGCAGGTGTGCATGCTTATGTATGTGTGCGCGCACGTGTGCATGTGTATGTGCGCGTGTGCAAGTGTGTGTTCCTGTGTGTGTTTGTATGTGTTCACAGCAGGTGTTGCTCTCTAACTCTTCATCGCCCCTCTTCGCAGGATCCAGCTCAGTCTCCCCGTCTAAGACCCACCACACATCATCGACGAGCGAGGCGGTCCCTCCTCCCGGCCTGTCTCAGAACCAGGCCTTCTCTCTGCCCCCCGGACACGCCGTCTGCTGCTTCCTGGACGGCGGGGTGGGACTGTACGACATGGGCTCCAGAAAATGGGACTTCCTCCGTGACCTGGTAGGTTGGCCAACGTGCACTCCAGACTGGGAAACCAGTCCAGTGTTTAGAGGATCCAGTGTGAAGGTTTTCTCACTCGTGGTCAGCTTAGTATAATAATCACCAAAGGCAAGCACGATGACTTACAAAAGCAAATGCATTTTCTGTTCTGAGAGTCGTATGGTGAAACTTTTTATTAAATAAGTGTATTTGGTAAATTAGGGGACATTTTAAAATTGTTCATTTCATTCTTCCGTTGAGGAGGAAATGCATGTCAATACATAACAGGTGTTTGAGTCTGCACAGAGACCTGAGCCCATTGAAGCTGCTTGTGAATGTTTGTGACCTTACGGCATTTTCAGGGTCACGTGGAGACCATATTCGACTGCAAGTTCAAGCCAGACGACCCCAACCTGCTTGCTACAGCCTCCTTCGATGGAACAATCAAAGTGTGGGACATTAACACCCTCACGGCGGTGTACACGTCTCCTGGCAACGAGGGGGTCATCTACTCGCTCTCATGGGCTCCAGGTAAGTGGAGCCAGTGGCGTTCTTCTTAACATCTGTTGCTACCGCAGCATTTTACCTAAGAGCTGCTGGACACATGCGTTCTGCTGAAGTATCCAATCAGATGCCATCGTCTCGTTCCTGTTTAAAGTCGTGTGTGAGTAAGCAATGAAGTGTTTCAGTTTCATTGTGAACGTGTAGAAACAGCAGCACAAACAATGGTTCTCAGATGAAGAATCAGTCATACTTGCCAAGGAGACACCGGGAGATGTCATGGCCAAATATGCGACACTGGTATCAGACCTCGCAGGTGTGAGGGGTGAACCTGGTCTGAGGGGGTTCAGCTATACCCTCTTCCAGTGGCGTTCTGCGAATAACAATAACACAGTAGTGATATTAACAATTCCAACAATAATGATTCTATCTAGTTCGTTGAGCTGCTTCTGTTTAGGCTCGCCAGAGGGATTATTTGCCCGGTTCATCCTTGTCACTCCCAATGACATTCACAGCATCTGCATCTCAGAATATTATATACATATCATCATTGTTGTCATTAGTTTTGTTGTTCTATATTTTACTAGAAGTTAAATAACTGTGTTTTGGAATGGCACCAGAACTATTTCTTTTATTTGTGTTCAAAACTGTTTTACACTATAGACAACATTAGAATTAATTAGTTTATGTTTGTGTGAGCAGTGTACAGACTTATAACTGTGTGTTTGTTCCACTGGTTTGCACCCATAGGAGACCTGAACTGTGTGGCGGGGGGGACCTCACGGAACGGAGCGTTTATCTGGGACGTCAAAAAAGGCAAAATGATCACAAGATTCAATGAGGCAAGAGCTGGAGGTTGAGCAGCAGCAATCTGATGGCCGTTGGGATGGTTCTGTAGTGAAGTGGTTTGGAGCACAATGGCAAAGACGTAGAGAGGGGAAGAAAGATCCAGCGTTTTAACACTTTTCTGTGCATTTATCACAACACAGGTGCAATAAGAAATGTCCTGATTTTACTGGACAGGAGAAGTGTGAATAAGTTTGTTGTGTGTGTGTGTGTGTGTGTGTGTGTGTGTGTGTGTGTGTGTGTGTGTGTGTGTGTGTTGCAGCATGGGAAGAATGGCATCTTTTGCATTGCTTGGAGCCACAAAGATTCCAAAAGAATAGCCACATGCAGTGGGGATGGTTTTTGGTGAGTGTGGATCTTTCCTGCTTCACGCTGTCGTGTGGAATATTTTACTCGCGTGGAATAGTTTATTTGTGTGGTATAGGTTATTCGTGTGGTATAGGTTATTCATGTGGAATAGTTTACTCGTGTGGAATAGGTTACTCATGTGGTATAGGTTGCTTGTTGTTACTGAACTGCTGATTGCTGACTACTTACACTCTGATTGTTCTCACTGGTTCCAGCATCATTCGGACCATAGATGGCAAAGTGTTACACAAGTACAAGCATCCGGCTGCTGTGTTTGGCTGTGATTGGAGTCAGAATAACAAGTGAGTGTATCAAGATGATAGATAGATAGATAGATAGATAGATAGATAGATAGATAGATAGATAGATAGATAGATAGATAGATAGATAGATAGATAGATAGATAGATAGATAGATAGATAGATAGATAGATAGATATTACTCAAGAAGTACAAGAAGAAAGGAAACAGGTGTGTTGTGGCAACAGCATCAATGGTAATCAGTCTAGGTACACTTGCACAAAGTCTGGGATTTTGTATAATTGTAGTCAGGTGTATGATAAACTAATTATACCAAACAGTGATAATGATCATCATTAGTTAGGTTGAAACACAATCATTAACTGAAACAGAAACAGTTATGCAGTTAAAACTTCAAAGATATAGGTTGAAGGTCTCATACAACATAGCAAGACTGAGCACAGCAAAAACACACAAGGCAGTACAAGTTACACACACAGTTGAGTAAACGAGGTACACACACAGTTGAGTAAACAAGGTACACACACAGTTGAGTAAATGAGGTACACACACAGTTGAGTAAAGAAGGTACACATACAGTTGAGTAAACGAGGTACACACACAGTTGAGTAAAGAAGGTACACATACAGTTGAGTAAAGAAGGTACACACACAGTTGAGTAAAGAAGGTACACATACAGTTGAGTAAAGAAGGTACACACACAGTTGAGTAAACAAGGTACACACACAGTTGAGTAAACAAGGTACACACACAGTTGAGTAAACGAGGTACACACACAGTTGAGTAAACAAGGTACACACACAGTTGAGTAAACGAGGTACACACACAGTTGAGTAAACAAGGTACACACACAGTTGAGTAAACGAGGTACACACACAGTTGAGTAAAGACGGTACACACACAGTTGAGTAAACGAGGTACACACAGAGTTGAGTAAACAAGGTACACACAGAGTTGAGTAAACAAGGTACACACACAGTTGAGTAAACGAGGTACACACACAGTTGAGTAAAGAAGGTACACACACAGTTGAGTAAACGAGGTACACGCACAGTTGAGTAAACGAGGTACACACACAGTTGAGTAAACGAGGTACACACACAGTTGAGTAAACGAGGTACACACACAGTTGAGTAAACGAGGTACACACAGTTGAGTAAACGAGGTACACACACAGTTGAGTAAACAAGGTACACACAAGGCAGTTCTACTGCATCAGCCAAGTCTCCCAGGCAGAGATTTCAAAGCAGTCTGGGGTTTCAAGATGTCCTGTACAAGTTCATTTGAAGAATGGAGCCTGGCTACACACGTCTTCCCATCTCATTAAGAAGATCTATCTAAGATCTGTCTCTGTCTCCATCTAAGAAGAACAAGGAGTCCTGGAAGTGGTGATACGGGGCCACAGAGCCCTAGTCTCAACATCATTGAGTCTGTCTGGGATCACATGAAGAAGAAACGGGGTTTGAGCACAGACGATCTATGGCTAGTTCTCCAAGATGCTGGGAACAACATATCCTCAACATCCCTGCTGAATTCCTTCAAAAAACTATGTGCAAATGTACCTAGACTCCTTGATGTTGTTTTGAAGGCAAAGGGTGGTCACACCAAATATTGATTTGATTTAGATTTCTCTAAAGATTAACCAAACTTTTTGAAAAGATTTTGACTTTGCAGCATTTTTTCTTGCCTGGGTGGTAAGCTGATGCTTTCTCTCCCCTCCCCTCTGTCTTTCTTTCTGTCTCTCTCTTTCCGTCTGTCTCACAGAGACATGATAGCGACTGGGTGTGAGGACAAGAATGTGAGGGTGTACTATTTGGCCACCAGCTCAGACCAGCCTCTGAAGGTGTTTACGGGCCACACAGCCAAAGTGTTTCACGTGCGTTGGTCTCCTCTCCGAGAGGGGATTCTCTGCAGCGGCTCAGACGATGGGTAACACAGACATTACCGCGGTCCATCTGCAAAGTCTTTAGTGTGGTCTCTACACTAACACTGTGTGAGTGTGTGTGTGTGTGTGTTGTGCAGGACGGTGCGTATTTGGGACTACACCCAGGATGCCTGCATTAACGTTCTGAGCGGACACACGGCCCCTGTGAGGGGGCTGATGTGGAACTCTGAGGTGCCCTACCTGCTTGTGTCTGGGAGCTGGGACTACACCATCCGTGTGTGGGACACCAGAGATGGGACCTGCCTGGACACTGTCTACGACCACGGGGCTGACGTCTACGGTAGTCCACTTAAGGCCTGCAGTGTTGACGAACCATCGCAGCACACAAAGCCTGTGCGGGGTGGACTGTGTTTGCCGTTAACCTTCTCCAGACCTCTTTTGAAGGACTCTCTTAAGTGTTGCCGTCTGCGTGTGGGCAGGCCTGACGTGTCACCCCAGCCGCCCGTTCACCATGGCCTCCTGCTCCAGAGACTCCACCGTGCGCCTGTGGTCCCTCACTCCTCTCATCGCCCCCCTACTCATCCGCATCCTCACCGACCACAGCTGGGACGACATCATAGGGAACACGGGTGAGCCGTGACTAAACCAGCACCGGAGTCTGACCAGCCAGGAATGCTTAAGGGAGTTCTGAAATATTTCTCTATGCAGTTAATCTAATGAGGAGGGATTGAGGCGGGCAGGCGTGACCTGGACTAGTGTAGTGTTTCCTGCACGTCAGCTGTAGCTGCGCTTCTCTGTGGTGCAGATCGGGCGATGGTTCCCGGGACTCCCCCTCGACTCTGTGGGAAGGTCACCAGAGACATCAAGCAGGAGTTGGACAAGCTCTCCGCCAGCGATGCACGGCGGAAGAAACTGCGCTGGTTCTCCGAGTGCTTTTCGGTGAGAACTTGCGGGTACCTGTGTTGACATATATGTGTGTGTATGAACACACGTGTGTATGAGCACACGTGTGTATGAGCTATGAAGTCTTCCTAGCCTCCAGGAGGAAGCCATAACCTGTGGGATCTGGTGGCGGTGATTGACGGGCAAGACGACAGCCTGCTGCCTCCAAATTACGGCCAGGGGATCATGCACATGAAACACCTGGTCCGCTTCAAAACGGTGCGTGGACAGACAGCCTGACATTAAAGTACTTTTCTTTATTATACTATTTATTATAAGTTCATCTAGATAAAAGAGGGTTTTTTGTGAGGGAAGGAGAGCTGCTGTATTAGGACTGTCAGTATTGGGCCTGTCAGTATTGGGCCTGTCAGTATTGGGCCTGTCAGTATTGGGCCTGTCAGTATAGGGCCTGTCAGTATAGGGCCTGTCAGTATTGGGCCTGTCAGTATTGGGCCTGTCAGTATTGGGCCTGTCAGTATTGGGCCTGTCAGTATTGGGCCTGTCAGTATAGGGCCTGTCAGTATTGGGCCTGTCAGTATTGGGCATGTCAGTATTGGGCATGTCAGTATTGGGCATGTCAGTATTATGCCTGTCAGTATTGGGCCTGTCAGTATTGGGCCTGTCAGTATAGGGCCTGTCAGTATTGGGCATGTCAGTATTGGGCATGTCAGTATTATGCATGTCAGTATTGGGCCTGTCAGTATAGGGCCTGTCAGTATAGGGCCTGTCAGTATTGGGCCTGTCAGTATAGGGCCTGTCAGTATTGGGCCTGTCAGTATTGGGCCTGTCAGTATAGGGCCTGTCAGTATTATGCCTGTCAGTACTGGGCCTGTCAGTACTGGGCCTGTCAGTATTATGCCTGTCAGTCGGTATTGGGCCTGTCAGTATTATGCCTGTCAGTCGGTATTGGGCCTGTCGGTATTGGGCCTGTCAGTCGGTATTGGGCCTGTCAGTATTATGCCTGTCGGTATTGGGCCTGTCGGTATTGGGCCTGTCAGTATTGGACCTGTCAGTATTATGCCTGTCAGTATTATGCCTGTCGGTATTGGGCCTGTCGGTATTGGGCCTGTCAGTATTGGGCCTGTCGGTATTATGCCTGTCAGTATTGGACCTGTCAGTATTATGCCTGTCGGTATTGGGCCTGTCGGTATTGGGCCTGTCAGTATTATGCCTGTCGGTATTATGCCTGTCGGTATTGGGCCTGTCAGTATTGAGCCTGTCAGTATTGGGCCTGTCAGTATTATGCCTGTCGGTATTGGGCCTGTCAGTATTCACTGTGGTCTGGTGTGTTGCAGTCGGAAGCCCAGGAGCTGACCATAGTGAAGATGTCCAAGTTTGGGGGAGGCATCGGCGCACCGAGCAAGGAGGAGCGTCTGAAGGCGGCGGCTGAAATCCACCTGAGACTCGGCCAGATCCAGAGATACTGCGAACTCATGGTGGAACTGGGGGAGGTACACAGCACGTTGACCTTCTCAATCCCATCCACAGACAACCCCCATCCAGTTCACATTTTCACTCTGGTCTAGCTCCCAGCGGTCCTTGGCCAGAGAAGGAAGAGCTCAACTCTTGTGACCTGCTTTAAGGAGCTGGAACAGATCAAACACATGGACTGGAAGAGAGTTCTCCAGGACTGGATTCAGAACACCAGCTGTTCATATCAGCACATTTAAATACCTGTTTATTACACCTGCTATTATACCTGTTATTTTACCTGTTTAACTTCTACATCACACGTACTGAGTGTATATATAATTAAACATATAAGGGCTATAAATATCTGGCACAATATTACAAATTATATAGAGCATTGATATATTTCAGGATTTTAGCCAGAAGAAATTACATACATCATGTCATAGTCATGAGGGTATAATATAAGGGAATAATTACATAGCTTCATAGAAGAACTGATTTATTGTCAGTATTATAAATGCAGCATTCGATGTATTAGGCATCCACGGCCATGGACCCATAAATGTGTTTTGGAGAGTTTAAACCTGCCAATCCTGTAAACGGCATCTGCCACTAGCACAATGGAGAGAGGGAGAGAGAGGGAGAGAGAGAGAGAGAGAGAGAGAGAGAGAGAGAGAGAGAGAGAGAGAGAGAGGACAGAAGTAGACGAGACCAGATGTAATGTCATTGTCTCTGGAAGTATATGTGCACACATCCTTTCAGAGCAGAGGTCTGTTCACGTCGATTACAGATATGCTTCCCTTACACATGCGAACATGAGCTGGCAGGGCAGAAAGGGCAAATCGGAGGGCAACAGAATCTGCAGCTGTTGTGTGCACAGCCCCCTGGCTCTACAGTGTCTTGCAGCGTCTCCTTTGGCTTGTTTAGTGGGAGAAGGCGTTGTCCGTGGCCCCCGGCGTCTCCATGAAGTACTGGAAGAAGCTCATGCAAAGGTGAGTCCCGCACGACCGTCTGCACCCAGTTCAGCTCGGACCTCCAGAGTTCAGCGAGGGTCTTTCTGTGTGAACAGCGCAGCACCAACGGCCTCTGGATTCACCGCATTTGCATCCATCGCCATTTTGTATCCGTGAATCTGTCCCATCGTGCAGGAGGGCGGACCAGCTGATGCAGGAGGGCAACAATGATGTCATCCCGTACTGTATCGCCACGGGCGACGTGAAGAAGCTAGTGGGCTTCTTCACCTCCAGGGGGCAGCTGAAGGAGGCTCTGCTGGTGGCACAGGTACGCATGCAGGCCAGGCACATAGCAGCACACGCACGTGCACGCTCAGCACTGTTGACACGTGCACGCTCATTCCCTTTCTGCACTGCTACCCAGAGCACAAGCTGGTAGTCATGAGTAAGGAGAGAGAAGGAAACCTGAATTCATGTGTTTGTTTACTTTTGATTTTTTAGATGTTAAATATATATATTGTATTGTTTTATATATATATATATATATATATATATATATATATATATATATATATATATATATATATATATATATATATATATATATATAGTGATGGCTAACCAAATATGTGTGTGTGTGTTGCTTTGACCAGGCAGCCTGTGAAGGAAATATCCACGGGCCTCAGAATATGTCCGTCCAACACCCTGTATCAACAGAGAAGGACAACACCGAGATCTATACTGGGTTAGAACACACACACACACACACACACACACACACACACACACACACACACACACACACACACACACACACACACACACACACACATTGTTCCATCCAGAACAGGGTATGAGCTGACTTCACAGTCACATTTTCAATGAAATTTCTATTAGACATAACTGAGTCCACTTCGAGTGGGTATTTTTTGTAAGCATGTCTGTAAGGTTGAGAGTTCAGGTTTCTCCTGAGGTTTCTTAACCCCTGCCATCATAGGGAGTTTTTCCTTCACCACTGTCGCCTCTGGCTTGTTCATTAGGGATCTGGACCCATACAATTGTAAAGCTGCTTTGTGACAACGTGTTGTAAAATGTGCTATATACTTTGTAAATAAATTTGACTTGACTTGGCTTGTAAGATTTGAATGTTAAATGCATATTTGTTATTGTATGCAGATAGTGAACCAGAAGCAGCAGTAATGGGTGTCTACATATGTCCCCTTTATAGCCCGTTGGACAGCACAGGCTGTTCAATGTGCTTTATAAATAATGTTGACCTCTTTACTTACAGTTCTATTAAAACCAGTTTCATTACCACAAACCAGATGTACCAGCAGTATATATATTGTGGTTGTCCTTGATTGTGTCTCTCGTTCTTTCTCATTGTCATTTATTCTTTCATCTGTTTTTCTTTCTTATTCATTTTCTCTTCCATTCTCGGTTTTTCTCTCCTCTTCCTCCGTTATCCTTCCATCTCTCCGTCTGCAGACTGCTACATGGAGTGTGTAAAGAACTTGCGGAGTGGTATTTCCAGGATGGCCGAGCAGTGCTGGCAGCCTGCTGTCATCTGGCTGTAGACAACAAAGAGGTAACAGCTCCACCCTGACACACCCAGCTCCACCCTGACACACCCAGCTCCACCCTGACACACACAGCTCCACCCTGACACACACAGGTCCACCCTGACACACACACAGGTCAACCCTGACACACACAGCTCCACCCTGACACACAGGTCAACCCTGACACACACAGGTCAACCCTGACACACACAGGTCAACCCTGACACACACAGCTCCACCCTGACACACACAGCTCCACCCTGACACACACAGCTCCACCCTGACACACACAGGTCAACCCTGACACACACAGCTCCACCCTGACACACACAGCTCCACCCTGACACACACAGGTCAACCCTGACACACACAGGTCAACCCTGACACACACAGCTCCACCCTGACACACACAGCTCCACCCTGAAACACACAGATCCACCCTGACACACACAGATCCACCCTGACACACACAGGTCAACCCTGACACACACAGCTCCACCCTGACACACACAGCTCCACTCTGAAACACACAGCTCCACCCTGACACACACAGGTCAACCCTGATACACACAGGTCAACCCTGACACACACAGCTCCACCCTGACACACACAGCTCCACCCTGACATACACCGATCCACCCTGACACACACAGATCCACCCTGACACACACAGGTCCACCCTGACACACACAGGTCCACCCTGACACACACAGCTCCACCCTGACACACACAGGCCAACCCTGACACACACAGCTTCAGCCCAGCTCCACGCTGTCATACATCCTTAGAAGCATTTCAGTTTAAAATAGAGCAGTTACTAATGTCACGTGTTTGTATTTGTTTGTGTGTGTGTGTGTGTGTGTGTGTGTGTGTGTGTGTGTGTGTGTGTGTGTGCGTGTGTGCGTGTGTGCGTGTGTGCGTGTTTAGCTGGCGATGGCCAGTCTGATCCGGGGTAATGAATTGGAGTTGGCAGTGTGTGTGGGTTCTGTTCTGGGGGACTCGGTCAATCGGGCAACTCACTACGTCCTGGAGCTCCTGGCCAGGAAATACATGACTATGCCCACATGGTAAGAGCAGCCACTGTTTATTGAACACTGTTTATTATTTCATTATTACTACCAGCATGTCATTATGCTACATTTTATCTAGTGAAAAGAGGGTAAGAGATCAGACAACAGAGATCAGACATCATCCTTTAGTCAGGCAGCATTACGCAGAGTCAGTTCATTTCTACATAGCTTTACATATGCAAGGCAGTTCAAGGTGCCATTAAGGTTATGCAAGGCAGGTCAGTTCAGGCCATTAAGTTTAAAGTGTGAAGATACTGAAGTGTGAAGATACTACCATCCTTGCACACTCTCCATCTCTTTTGAAACATTTTATACAATTCACAAAATCGCATACAAAAGAACCAGTTTCTTCTTTCTTCAGAGCTTCAGGCATTAGTAGCAGAATCACCCCACACAGTGTTCGGCAGATTGACTGCCTTGCTCTGACACATGGACCTTAAAGTTTATTTCTGTGTGAGGACTTCTCCACCTTTGAGATGTAACAGTGTACACACCTATTCCAGTGTTGTTTTAAATCATTGTGTGTGTGTGTGTGTGTGTGTGTGTGTGTGTGTGTGTGTGTGTGTGTGTGTGTGTGTGTTTAAGGCTGACACTTAAGCTCACTGCATCTGTTCTGTCCTCCCCGTTTCTAGTTTTCCGTGTGTTGGAAACAGGTATCCCCTCTCCCCTCTCCACATCGTTACTGTCACTGCTAGCACGGTCATTATTTACATAGGCTACATTATTTTAGCCTTTTTCAAAACTTATTTTTCTTCCAGAAATTTGAATAATCACATAATAGGTGTTCATGCACACACACACCATGACACACACCACACACACACACACTTGTGCACACGCACACACACGCACGCACACACGCACACACACACACACACACACACACACACACACACACACACACACACACACACACACACACACACACACACACACACAAGTGCAATTTCTCACCTGGGATCAATAAAGTATTTCTGATTCTGATGGTAGACATCCTACAGAATACAGGATTTATGATTTGGTGAAATTATTTTCATGTGTATATGTATATGTGTATTTTCATTGGAGTTTATGCATTACTGAACTTTTCATATATTCACCATAGTATAGAATATATACATATGTAACTAATTAACCAATGCATTACAGTGTTATATTTACTATGATAGATACTGTAGTAAAGATGAACTGGCAGCACCACAGAGCATGCCGCATGGATAACACACACACACACACACACACACACACACACACACACACACACACACACGCATGCCCACATGTGCACACGTCTGTCCAATGCAGAGATGCATGCATATACATGGCTTTCATGCACAAACAACCACACACACACACACTTAAATCTTACACTTAACTTAAATGATTGGTGTGTGTGTTCTGGTGTGCTGTTTCTCTGCAGGGATCTAGCTGCCCGTCTGCTCATGCTGATTCCTGATAACGAGCTGCTCTTAGCCAGACTGTGTGCCTTTTATCCTGGCAGCACTGCTGAAATCAATGACCTGCATGAAAAGGTGACACCCCCAACACCAAACCACTATCACACCACCAAACACCACTCCATTCACTTCACTGACCCCCAAACACCACTCTGTTCACCTCACTGACCCCCAAACACCACTCTGTTCACCTCACTGACCCCAAACACCACTCCGTTCATTCTCACTGACCCCCAAACACCACTCTGTTCACCTCACTGACCCCCAAACACCACTCTGTTCACCTCACTGACCCCAAACACCACTCCGTTCACCTCACTGACCCCCAACACCACTACATTCACTTCACTGACCCCCAAACACCACTCTGTTCACCTCACTGACCCCCAAACACCACTCTGTTCACCTCACTGACCCCAAACACCACTCTGTTCACCTCACTGACCCCAAACACCACTCCATTCACTTCACTGACCCCAAACACCACTCCGTTCATTCTCACTGACCCCCAAACACCACTCTGTTCGCCTCACTGACCCCCAAACACCACTCCGTTCACCTCACTGTCCCCCAAACACCACTCCTTTCACCTCACTGACACCCCAAACACCACTCTGTTCACCTCACTGTCCCCCAAACACCACTCTGTTCACCTCACTGTCCCCCAAACACCACTCCCTTCACCTCACTGACCCCCAAACACCACTCTGTTCACCTCACTGTCCCCCAAACACCACTCCCTTCACCTCACTGACCCCCAAACACCACTCCGTTCACCTCACTGACCCCCAAACACCACTCTGTTTACCTCACTGTCCCCCAAACACCACTCCCTTCACCTCACTGACACCCTAAACACTCTGCTCCTCCCGTCTGGTCATTGTCTACAAAGCCAAATATGAAAGTGTGTGTTGTGTGGCAGTGTGGTGGCAGTTGTTGAATACCGCTCTGTACCTTGAGCTCTTTTAACCGTCAGATATAACCCAGGTTGACCCACAATGTCTCAAGAGTCATGTAAGACTATCAAGACTCTTTGTTCTGGCACCAATTTTATGCTATGAACACCTACAGGCTGTATGAACAGCAGAGTCAATTACTGTCTAATTAAACAGTAAAAAGTAAACACCTAATGAAGACTTATCTCATTGAAAAACACTAAAATTGCATTAGGCATTCATAAGAGCCTTTTAGGTTTGCTGTTGACCTGTCTGGTTTAATAATTTAGTCTGGGACTGATCCGCTCACATAGCTTCCAGTATTGCGTGAACGTGTTTCTTGCATCGTCCTCTCTGTAGTGTGGTCTGCCAAGCCTGGAGGAGTGTAAAGATCTGGCGGAGACGGCGTGCAGCGAGGGAGACGTCCACCAGGCGGTGAAGTACCACCTGCTCAGCCCCGACCCAGAGAAAGCTCTGCCCATCGGCCTCGCCTACGTCAAAGGTGAGAGAGGGTATGGTCAGGCTTCACAGGAAGTAAGATGTTTGTGAATTAGAAAACTAGATACACTCCCTTATACACCCCCTCCCTTTTTTTTTACAAAGAGTTAGTGTATCTAGATTTTGAAGAGTTAGTGTATCTAGATTTCTCTGTATTTTGACTACAGTCTTTCCTAACAGAGCAGTTGAGCTGTCCTGACTGGACTGTAGACTCTGTCTCTCCCATCCTGGACCTGCTGAGCTACATCAGAACTGACCGACTCCTTCTGACCAAGTGCAGTGAGTAAGTGTGTTAGTCATGCCCACCAAAGAGCTTCAGGATGAACAGTCAGGATCATCACTGACCGTTTGCTGTTCATTATGTCCAACTGTGTGCATGTGTGTGCGTGTGCGTGTGTGTGTGCGTTCGCTCTTAGGGATCGTAATGAGTTGCTGATTCTCTGTGGCTATGTCGGGGCGTTGTTGGCCATTGGGAGACAGTACAGCAGTCTCGTCCCAGCCCTGTATGAGTACACGAGGTAAGCGTCTGAGGGCTGGCGTCTGATCTTCTGTCTGCCTGCCTCACATCCACACTGTCTACGGGCAGCACCAGACAATGGACCAAACATCTCCGTCAGATTTAATGTGACATCAGCATGAAATGGTGCAGCAGTAACTCCTCGTTCGTACGTGTGGGACGCTGGTGTATTTTACCGTGTGCCTGATATAAGGTGGCACCACATTTTCTCCTCATTTGCATATGACAGTAGCAGTTCATTACAAACTGCCGCACTGCAGAAATGCCACGTGAGCCTGTCTGAGTCACAGAGAAGAAGCCAGTGTGGATTTGGTGATCCTTTCTCTAACAGAGTCACCACCTCAGCACGACTGTGCAGATCCTGTCTTGGTGAAAGTTACGAATGCGTTACATTCTTATGCGACTGGGAGTTCTCAGCGTTACACTGATTACTGGGGTTAGTTGCTCATGTCTTGGTGGGACATTTTAACTTGGTCAGCCTCATTTACATGTTCATTTTGATTGGCTTTCACCGTGGCCTCAGGAGAATTTGCCACAGCAGTAAGTTGAGAGTAGTGCACAAATTATCGCCATGGTAACTTTATGAATAGGATTTAAATACCATGTCACACATTTTGTGTAGCTTAGCACAAGTACTGTCAGGTTTTGTGAATCAAGCCCACTGTACTTCACAACACTTTACTATGTTAACCTTTCTCGTCAATTTGTGACTCTTGGCTGGACGTTTTTTGGTGGTAGAGCCATAGTTTAATAATAGTGGCTCTCAGAGTATGTTACATTTAACCCAGTGGGAGCTGCTCCCTTGTCATTCGCTATGTTGTCTCTAAGCTGATATGGCATTTGGGGGAAAGTTTTTGCATACCAAAAACTCCCACCAGCCCCACCCCCTCATCATAACTCCACCCCCTTACCTCCTCACCCTCTCCTCGCTCAAACCCCACCCCCTCACCATAACTCCACCCACTCACCCTGTCTTCGCTCAAACCCCACCCACTCACCATAACTCCACCCACTCACCCTGTCTTCACTAAAATCCCACCCACTCCCCATTTCTGCACCCCTCATCCCCAACCCAACCCCACCCCAACATCATGTCCTCCATCCAGCTGTCACTGTCTTTCACTGTTTTGTCACTTTGTCTTTCTCAGTCAATGACTCACATTTTTCCTGCTTTATCTTTATGTCACACACATCCTCCGTGGTGTCTGTCCGTCTGCCCCAGTCAACTGTTGAAGAGGAGGGAAGTGGCTGTCCCCCTACAGATTGAACAGCTGTCAGTGGAGCTAGAGGCCTGGAGAGCCTGCACACACTCACTCAACAAGTCAGTAGCACACACACACACACACACATATACACACAAATACAATCACACACACAAACATGCTCACACACAAACACAAGTGCATACACAAGCAAACAATCACAATACACAGACACACACACAGACCCACACAAACACACACACACACACACACACACACACACACACACACACACACACAACACATACAGACGCACAAACACATCGTCACATACACATACCCAATTACATTCTGTTCATTCAGCCAAGTGCTTGTATTCTTCTTCTCACTTCTGAGCTCTGCTTGAATTTCATTAGCATCTTCACAATTGCCTCAACTATACCACAGAATACATAAAAAGAGTGTCCAATAGCGTTTACACTAGACTACCTCTGTGGATCACAGTAAATACATTTAGCTAGCACACTACTTACCGAATAAGTATTTTCCGGATAAACTTTACTTTGTGGTGTGCATATTTTGAAAAAAAACAAACCCCATATTGTTATCAACTTCACAGGAACTACTGTAATGTTTTAGGATTGTGGACTAAATGAATAATGAATGCATCATATTGACCAGATCAGTTTAAGATCTGTTTATCTGCCAGGAATGAGACACTTTAGGAGACAGAAGGATAGAAGGAGCTGAACAGACATTAGGGAAAAGCAGAATGTGTTTAGGCTGGTTGACGGCTGTCGTTGTTCAAGAGTCTGTTTGTGAAATATATATATATACTTCATAAATTTATGCCCAGAGGGAAAGACCCAACTGGAATTGTAGGGTCCCTCAGGTCTAACGGTTGGTGTCTCGCACCCAGAGGAACAGAAGACCTGCCCTACACACCTCCAACCGAGGCTCAGAGGGCGGAGTTTAGCCAACTACTCAGACGAATGGGGGAGGAGCCTATGAGAGGCCTGCAGGGCCCAGACTACGTTACGGGCTCCAATCTCCCCAGCCACTCAGATGTGCAGGTCTCCTGCTTTACTGGCCTCAGGATACAGGCAAGGCCTACACACACACACACACACACACACACACACACACACACACACACACACACACACACAAAATAATAATAAACACACAAATATAAGAGTGTCAACAGACACGATTTCCCCCTTCACATTTAGGACTGTATTGTTAGGGCCACTGTTCTTGTTTTGATTGACAGGGGCCAGTGTTCTTCCTGGAGGATGACAAGTCGGCAATTTCGCTCAACGATGCCTTGATGTGGGCCAAGGTGAACCCGTTCTCTCCTTTGGGGACGGGTCTACGTCTCAACCCCTTCTAAGCACCCTCGCAGAAACACAGAAGAGTATGAGCAGTATTCAGTTCCATAAAGGACAAGGACGGCAGTGTTTAACATAGGGGTCAGACATCTCTGTTCTCTAGGGGAGAAGATGCACTCTTTTGGAGAGGCCATGGTGATGTTAACTGTGATTCAGACAACGCTTTCTGATGTTTAGCCATTCGTGTGTTGTTGTTGGAACATGTGTGCACTAGCCAGAATTTCATATCATCATCAGGATTCACCAAAGCTGGTCTTAAGACAAGTGGACCTGATGGTAGAGTTATTTTTTTGTTTTCATTTTGTTTGTTTCATTTGTTGTTGTTTATCTAACTTTTATTAATTCTAGAAATTGCAGATACTTTAAATTTATGGAAAGGATCAAAGTTTTTTCTGTCCAGTGCTTATTGGTGGACAGGATGGATGCTTGGAGTAGATTAGACTTGCTTTTTGTGGTTCTGGAGGTGAGACTCCTCATGTGTTTGTTGCTCTAGTGACTGGGATGGGCGTCTGTTAGCTGCTGAGGCAAAAACCTACATATGATTTCAGTAGAACCAAAAACTAAGAGATTCATTTTGAAACTGAACATCGCATTTATATTTTAAGAATGCTGCTTTTCATTCAGGGACTTTTGTTTTAGAGTTTGTTTGTGCTACAAATCCAAGCTCGGTACAAGCTATTTTTTTTCTTAAATTACTGTTTATTATTTATTGTTGTAATAACTCAAGACTTCATATAATCATAGAGAACTTGGGCAATATGTTAGGATACTGTAACCCAGAGAAAGATCTCTCATAAAAGAGAATGAGACCATTCTTGTATGAAGTAGACAAAATATTTGATATGTTTTACTAATAGTCACGTGTCTAGAGTGTGTGCCTTAAATTAGTACATGAATCAGAGCATCAGTAAGTTCTGTATTAGCATATCATAGACACGAAGATGTCAAAATTCAGAGTATAGCAACCTGTAAGTGTAACTTCAAATCAATCTCTTACAGTCAATTTACTTAAATATCTGTGTTACTAAAGAACAATTCTAATGATTTTTGAGACATTAGTTTGTGTTCAGTAAATCCTTAGAGATCAAGTCTTTCATCAGATTGCACTGTGAACTGTACTGGTTTGGTATGTATATTTTGTTGCTCCAGTTTCCTTCAGATTCCACAGTTGAACAGGGTACAGCATCCATCCGTTTACACAAGGCACGGAAAACCTACATAAAATACATGAAACTCATTTTATTGATGTATTTATTTTTTTATATCGCTACTGTGATGGAATGGCGCCGGAGCAGGAGGGAGGTGTTCCTGTAGACTCGGGCGTGCCCGTCGGACAAAAGCATGGCAGCTTTGGCTTATGGTCATACTCCAGTGATACTTATTAAAATGATCACGCCCAGCCCGCGACTGGCCAATCTGTTTCTTGCTTCCTGTTTGTCTGCTCCGTTTTATTGGTGGATATTCAGTAAACTAACCAGTCCTGACATTCACGTGAAACTTCACCAGGGCAGGTGTCTGCTTTAAATTAGTTTGTACATCAAACCTGCTCTACGTATAGTTTATCGTCCTGCATGCACAGAGGTCATAAAATATCTCTCCTCTCCAAACAGCAGCAACACACGCCGTCTCGCCTCAGTGTAAAGAAAAGCAGAACAATGATGAAATATTCTCATGGAGTCTTTATTTCTGTGCATATGTTTTTTTTTATATGCTCCATTTTGGCAAAAGTGCTGTTCAGATGTGAATCTGGTCCACTACCTTCAGAAGACTGAACACAGCACATCTGGTTGTACAGAGACATCAGGACACATGTTAAGAAAAGAAAAGAAAAATAAGGAAAATTATTCTGAAATTCTGACATTCACATGAAACCCGAGGCCAGAAAATCTCTGTGCCAATACTGACTGCCATGTGTTGATCGGACATTCCAGATTTGACTGTATAAATGTTTTTTTTACATATATATAAAAGTACAATATATATTTTAGATGCATTAATTTAGATTGCATTCAGTAAAGTTTCCACACATAAAACATGTTTGTTATAGGCTCAACATTTAAAATACCTTTTAGTGACGAGAACTATAAACTAAATAAAATAATCCTTTGTGTTTGTGGTTGCAAAGGAAGTTTAATAAATGCAATTAAAGGATAGAGAATAAAGAGCATATGATGGGGAGGGGATGGTTGGAGAGGGGAGAAGGGAGTGGAGGAGAGGAGAAAGAAGGAGAAGGGAGTGGAGGAGAGGAGAAAGAAGGAGAAGGGAGTGGAGGAGAGGAGAAAGAAGGAGAAGGGAGTGGAGGAGAGGAGAAAGAAGGAGAAGGGAGTGGAGGAGAGGAGAAAGAAGGAGAAGGGAGTGGAGGAGAGGAGAAAGAAGGAGAAGGGAGTGGAGGAGAGGAGAAAGAAGGAGAAGGGAGTGGAGGAGAGGAGAAAGAAGGAGAAGGGAGTGGAGGAGAGGAGAAAGAAGGAGAAGGGAGTGGAGGAGAGGAGAAAGAAGGAGAAGGGAGTGGAGGAGAGGAGAAAGAAGGAGAAGGGAGTGGAGGAGAGGAAAGGGCTCTATCTGTACTGCAGGAATCTCTGGAGCAGGGTGGGCAGTCTGAGTTGGGGTATGAGGTGGAGTCTGGGCCGCCCCAGATACTCTCTGATCCTCAGTCTGCACAGCTGGCTTAGCGAGCATGGGGTAGCTACACACACACACACACACACACACACACACACACACACACACACACACACACACACACACACACACACACACACACACACACACAAGACCTTTTCATAGTTAAATCTTTACTGTACTGTTAAGACATGCATGGACATTCCGTTGGAGCACAGAAGATCTGGCCAAAATTCTGTAATCCCACAACACTGAAACCTTTGTTTAAGTCTTTTGTTTTTGAAGATTAAACTGTATTCATGCAGTAAAAACACACAGCAGGTGGGGCATTGCCTTCTGGGGCCTTCCAGTGTGTTCTGGCACAGTTCTGAGTAGTTGTGTTTGGAAATAAACAGGACAGGAAAACAGGGAATTTTGTGGGACGTAGACAAACAGCATTTGGCCATGTGTGTAGTACTATAGTAGTATAATAGTTTCGTGATGATGTATTTTTCTCTGCATGCATAATGTGACCATTCTAGTCTCAATCTGTAAAAATCTCTAAAATCTCAAAACTCTAAAAGTAAAAAAAGCTCTGTATCCATGAATGTCTTGGCCCATTCTAACAGAGAGGGAGAGCTTAGAGAGAATCAAACAGGATGACAGGATTCTGATCCCTGCATGCGTATGGAATGTGCACCTCACCTTCATATAGCAGTAACACACCCTCTGCCATGCTGCTAGGGGGCGCTGTTTCCACTGGTTTTTGCAGTTCCAGGTTGCGAGCGCTTACGTTGGCGCCGAATTCCAGCAGCACTTTGATGATTTCCGGGCTGTCCTTCTGTGCAGCTGCATGTAGGGGCGTCTCCAGGAAGCGACCCTTCTGTACATTGGCACCTGGGAAATGTGGTTTATTAGTAAAGTGGACTACACTCAGTTCAGCTGAGTATGCATAACTGGCTTATGTCACAGCTGATCACTGCATACCATAGACGGAGCTTCTTGTCCATCCGTCTTAGACACTATTATTTGTCTGAAGCAAAGCTTACATGTAGCTCATAAAGACCTGGATGAATTTTCCTGCAACTAAATCCAGGAACATGTGAAGGTCTTCTGGTTCAGTGCACATCAGGTGCAGACGTTTGTCATCCCATCACTCCTTCTGCTCACACTCCTGGTCACTCCTGGTCATGCGGCCAGGTTAAAAACATCTCAACCCTATGCTCCACTTTTGAACTTTGCTGTTTTGAGACTGGACTGTCTTGCATTCTTTACTGCATTCTCCGTCAACACACACACACACACACACACACACACACACACACACACATTTTCCAATGTGTACAGTCACAAATGATGATATCAGACCAATCTTATTTTCTCTCCACCAGCTTTCTGCTCCCCGCAAAACTGAATTTTAAATTCTATTAATCTTTGAGTACATTCATGGACATGCACCAGATTATGTAATGGCGTTTCTTATCGCCTATAAGCCCAGCTGTAAACCCTTAGATCCAATACCAACCACCTCCTTCATGTACTCTGTGGTCAAATGCCTAAGGCGGGTTGTATTTTTTTTTGTAGTTTTTAAGGCGGGCTGTGTTCATCAGCACCTCACAAAGCTCCTCCCACATCCAAGGGGCCCCACCCAATCACAAGAGAGATCAATGAAACACCAAGGTGGTTTATTTATTGTTATAGAAAACAGTAATGGAATGAGGATGCTTTGTAAGCCTTTATGCAATCCCTATTGCAATAATAATAATAATAATTAAACTATTACTACTACTACTACTAATAATAATAATAATATTATTAATAAAACTATTACTACTAATAATAATAATAACATTCACAACTGACCTCCATGTAGAAGTGTCCGAGTACATTCCAGCTCTTGAGAGATGCAGGCGATGTAGAGCGGGGTTCCCAGATGGGGGATGTCGTAGTCAACATCGGCCCCCCACGCTATGAGAGCTTCCACACAAGCTGTCCTACCTGAGCACAGACCAGCAGGAGAAACACACAACAACAAAAGGAAACAGAGAATGACTGAGAAACCCAGTAGATCAAACATGGAAGGACACAGGTAGGTACATGAGCACAGGAGAACGCACGCTGTCCACACGCTGTCGTCCACACACTGTCCGCACGCTGTCCGCACGCTGTTCGCACGCTGTCCACACGCTGTCCGCACACTGTCCACACGCTGTCCGCACACTGTCCACACGCTGTCCACACGCTGTTCACACGCTGTCCACACGCTGTCCACACGCTGTCCACACGCTGTCCGCACACTGTCCACACGCTGTTCACACACTGTCCACACGCTGTTCACACGCTGTCCACACTCTGTCCAAAGTTTTCCACTTTCTTATGCATACTGCTTTTGGAAGAATCTAGCTGTTCACTCCCTTGTTTATTCACTTCAGGTCGTCAGCCCAGAGATTTTACATGCATTACATTTTCCCCTAAACGAAAGCTTTAGTTATATTACTGCATCCTTATGGGTGGCCTGGCTAGCCTTACATCACTATTCCACATGTCACATTCTCATATCAGCACACTGGTTCAGGCCCAGGTGTCTCTACCTAGGTTCAGGTGTGAAATGGCCCCGCCCCCTACGCTCACCTTTGCCACTGGCCTCATGAATGGGTGAAGGCTGGCATATGCCAGGCTGGGGATTGGCGCCATGCTCTAACAGCACCTCTGTACATGGGGCACTGCCAGCCGAGCAGGCGTTGAACAGAGGGGTAACTCCATCAATGGTGGTGGCGTTCACCTAGCGTGCGCGCGCACACACACACACACGCACACACACGACATACATACATAACAAGTACAAAATGCAAAACAACTTACAGAAGATGGAGAAGCCCCACAAAACAGCAAGCAAAGTCACAAGCACACATACACATAAATGTATGCAGTTACTAGTGAGGTGGCCAGAGTAATACTGCAGCTGTCTTTAGAATACTTACAATAGCACCACCCTCAGTGAGGGACTTACTTTAGCACCACCCTCAATGAGGAACTTACACTAGCACCACCCTCATTAGCACACCCCTCAGTGAGAGATTTAGATTAGCACCACCCTCAGTGCAGGACTCACATTAGCACCACCCTCAGTGCGGGAGTTACATTAGCTCCACCCTCAGTGCGGGACTTACATTAGCACCTCCCTCAGTGCGGGAGTTACATTAGCACCACCCTCAGTGCGGGACTTACATTAGCACCGGCCTCAATGAGGGCCCTGGCACAAGCCACATGATGTCCCAGACACGCCTCGTGGAGGGGAGTCACATGATCAATGGTGATGATGTTTGCATTGTAACCCTAGAAGGAGAAAATGGGTGATATTTCTCTCATACCCTCATGCCATTATAAAGCAAAACTGTGGTAAAGGAAACATGTTGTTGTTGTTGGTGGTGGTGTGTGTGTGTGTGTGTGTGTGTGTGTGTGTGTGTGTGTGTGTGTGTGTGTGTGTGTGTGTGTGTGTGTATGTATGCACCTGTGACAGAAGGGTCTTTAGAGCCAGGAGGCGTCCCTGGCTGGCAGCTTCATGGAGAGGAGATCGATCTGCCCATGAGCCTATAATACACACACACACACACACACACACACACACGTTACATGTCAGACAGTACACATAGTACACAGCTATCACTGAACATCTGAACCCTGTCACTGGACATCAACCACTTTTTTTTTTACCAATGTAAGTTCCACGTCTTCTCACTGTTGGCTATCTAATTTAGCAAAATATTTTTTGCCATTGTGAAATTCTTATTTTTCGTTAGCCTTCTGTTGTTTACAGTACCCTGTACAGCAATCATACAATTCACACAGCAGTTATCTGCTATTTTTTATCATTCATACCATAAAGAAACAATAATGATAACTGGAACTCATATCCCTGCATTTACTGTGTGTGTGTGTGTGTGTGTGTGTGTGTGTGTGTGTGTGTGTGTGTGTGTGTGTGTGTGTGTGTGTGAGTGTGTGTGTGTGTGTGTGTGTGTAGTGTTCATTAGCAGTTGCAGAGGGTTGTCACTGCAGAAGACCAGCTGCCCACCATCGAGCACATTCACATGACCTGATTCTCACCAAGTCATCTCAGCTCTGCCAACGCACTGTGCAGGCAAACATGACACTGATTTACAAAACATACCCAGAAACGTAGCTCTGCTTTATACAACACTCTTCCAATGTGTCTTTAATGCCATGGTCCCGTCTGTGCAAATATAGTACAGCTGTGCTATCTACGGCTGAGCTATGAATCGATTTCCTTTAGGAGAGATTAAAAGCTTAGAGAAGCATACAGAACGTTCCTTCAAGCACAAACGTTACTGTTTGGTGTAATGGAAAGGAATTCTGCATGTGTAATTACAGTTACTGACACCCTCCTGTACACACAATTACCTCCTGTACACACACACACACACACACACACATAACTGCAACACACAAATCACATTAGTGGATTGTGCTAATCTTGCCACTCACAAGGACTAAACAAACCATGTAATTAAAATACAATAACTGTAGTGTCAACAACCCCTCATTCAACATGAGTGAATCTGTAATATACCCTATGCATTCATCCCCTCTGAGAGGAGCTATATTTAAACAGAGCTCCACTGAGCAGCACAGTCATCTGGCACATGCAACAGACGTACCACCCTGCGCAACCCTGCCTTCTCGCCCCCTTGAAACAATGCAGAAGAGAGAAAGGTTCCGTGCTGTACGTACCCAGGTCTCCATCTCCCCAGGGTATGTCCAGCCACTGATATGAGTATGACATGACAAGCCTGCCAACGAAAGGTTTGCCGTCATCTCAACGAGGCCTCGAACCACTGAGCTCCAAGACAGTAGCCATGGCTACAGCTATGGCAGTGAGGCTAGCATCACAGACAGCCACTGTCCTGGCACCGAGCCAGGAAGAGGGGCCGGGGTCATGAGCCCCACTGTACGGGCGCTACACGTCTGCTGGCCCCCTGCCCAGATAGGTAATGTTTTGGTTTTGTTTATTTCACTCATGCACAGTAGATGTTCTCCATTGATGCCTTCCCTTATCTCCCCAATCAGCTGGTAAACCACGTCACGTTGGAGCCTGAAAAGTTCAGGAGCAGGACGTCCACTGAGAAGTTACCTCCAGCAACATATCCATCTCCCCACAGGGGGGGTGAAAGCTGTCCTGGTCAGTGCTCCTGTTCCTTGTGGATGGTTGCCTAGCAGCAACGGCCATTCTAAGCCTTTTCAATAGGGAGTCTTTTCTCTGCATGTCAGGGGCAGCTGGACAATGTTTAACCCCACATTCATCCCACAGGGCTGCAGCAGGAAGATCCAAGCTCCTGCTCAACGAGAGTCATAACTGCACAAATACTACCATGCTCATTCATTTTAATTCTGATTATAGGAGAATCCTACACCTTGTTTTCTGCGCTGGGTGTTGTGTTCGTACTGTGCACAGTGCGGCTTTAGCGAGACAGGTTCTCATGTCGTGGTTCAGTCTCTAAAGTTAGCGCAGAGTTGGCAGGTCTCCTCTACAGCTCCTGTGTGTGTGTGTAATGGAGCAGTGTGTCCTGTGGGACTGGGCTAACTGGATAACCAGGTCCTGGAAGCAACCCAAAACTCCTCCGCCTTGGTTAGAGCCTTGAACACACTTAACATTCCAGCCCTGTTCCAGTCAGGGTTCACTTCACACTGAGGTTACTGAATCTACACATGAAAAGTCAATAAATGATTAAGTGTTAGATGTTGACAAAGGCTAGTTTATTTCTTTCTCTCTCCACTGGGAATGTATGTTAACAGTCCTGGTGTGTGGTGTGATGGCTGCTCTAACAGCAGTAGGCCATGGAGCTCTCAGGTGTACTGTCAGGTGTACTGTTCACCGCTACATGACCGAATTTTGTCGTTTATAGTCGCAAGGAGCAGTTCTGCCTATCCTCCGAAATAAAACAAAATAATTAATCAACTACTTTACTGAATACGGTAATAACGAATGTATTTAACATTCAACAAGAAGGTAAAGCATGGTAAGTGCTTTTAAAGCAATAAATAGATGGGCCATTAAAAAATAACTTTTCTCTGGGTCGTTTATTATGCTGAACCGGACAAGACAATAGCGTGGAATAATATTTACCAGAAGTTTTTAAAAAGTTACCAAGAAACCCTCAACCCCCAATTCCGTTACATACAAACGCTAATAAAGGCCAGACGCCATGGCGTGAAAACACTGCCGTCCGCGCGACGTCCTCGCGTGCGCGGCGCTCAACACGTCTGTCGCACGCGCTACTACCTGACCCCACTGTAATCCACCGGTATCACCATTGGGCCTATTGTGCATGCGCAAATAAACAGCTGCCACTCGGCATTAAACTCGCGAGCCTATCGCAATGCGTTTACGCAGGATGACAGCAGGAAAACGCACAAATGTTGCGCGCGACTCTACTCACTCTGACTAGTTAAAATGCCCCAGCACGACTTCTTTCTAGCCGGGAAATAATCGAAGTCCTCTAGCTTTCTTTTCTTCTTCGTATTTTCCGAGTGCTCGAGCTGTCTGTTAGAAGCCTCGGGCATGTTAGTCCCAGCTTTTGCCCTGCTACTTCGCAGGGTTAGTGCGTGCGGCCGGACCCGGGCGCTGATTGGTCGCTGGGGTTGTTGTTGTTTGGAGGCGCGAGCGAGCGCGAGGCAGGGAAGCCCGCTGCTGCAGGGAAGGAGACGCTGATGGCGTGACTGGTCTATTTACGTCTCGGGTCAAACGCTGCCTGCGCCGGAATTAACTCCGCATTCCGGGCGCGTGGATATCTCGCGTTAAAGTGAAGTTTTCCGCTGTTATGACGAGCCCCTCTGGCCTAACATGTACTACATGACGAAAAAACAAACATTTGTATTGTGTAAATCAGCCTGATCGTACGAGACATCAACGTATTGTCACCAAACTACGCAGGCGGCAGCTTATAATAGACTAACGATATATGTGGACAGTGTCGTTCTAACGAAGTCTTTAACAGCGACATCGGGGGAATCTGTGGAATACTTGGATTATGTAAATATTACTATTATTTTGGGGGTGTAAATCTAATGTTAAATTCATCACAAAATAAAGTGCATTAAAGTGAACTTGATGCTAGTTTATACCTAAAATCAAATGAGCAACAGTTTCAGAAACATTCTGATGAATGATTAAGAACTTTAAATAAGTGTAAATAAACAAACAGCACAGAACAGTGTGTGGTGCTTACAAATACTACAAATACTAACCATGTGCACACATGTGCAATCATTCCTTTCAAACAATATAAGGTTAGGGATATTGATTAATATTGTTAGGGGCTCTGGAGTAAAAGAATTAGAAGGCTGAATGAATTTCAAAATAATAAACAAGCTGTATAATACATATTTAATATGGTTATTCATGGTTTAAGCTTCAGTTTGGGCTTGTAAGTTGAAAAGTATTTCGGACTGAATGAGAAGTAATGAATAGTGGTCTAGGCAGGATCACAGTGTAATGAGGACATAATAAGAAGTGTAAGACCTCAGTGTGAATGAGATGGAACGATACATGGGTAGATACCATGATTTCTATGTCCCTCAACAACTCTTAAACCTCCATGAAGACCAGGCCACAGCTTTGTTCATTGTATGGAATCCCTGCCACTGTGGTCCCTCCACTCCCAAGGGCCTACAGAGGCCTCTACTTCAAGAGGAGATTACTGCAGCCCTCTGGCGCGGGATGTGAGCTGCAGACATGCACTGACCCACCTCTCCAACACCTGGCCCAATCTGAACAACTTTGTTCCGCTGCTCCCCATCAACAACTCCAGACACATTGGTAAATGCGCACACACATAGATCTGAACTATAGTTATGAAGACCAGGATGTAGGTACACTTCCTGAACAAAACTCCTAGGCCGCCGCCCCCCAAATCCACCCCCCCCTCCCCCCAAACCAAGCTTGCTTACTGTGCCCTTGGCCAAAATCGTAGAACTCGGCCGCGATGCGGGCCGCCTCCTTGCGGTTCCCCTTGACAACGTAGAAATGCGTAAGGATATTCAAGCTAATCTTCACAAATAGTTTGAAGCAGAAGAGGACAAAAATGGAGAGGTAGACATTGGTGTAGTGAGATCCAAACGGCCGCTCCTCCAGAACCTCGCTCATTGCTGCAGAAGGCTCCCTGTCTGCCAGTGTTTTGGAATGAGGGTCAGCCAGTGATGTGTTGACAAGGATCAAATGGCAAGCCGGCCCTGTCCCCCCGCACACCCCACCCACCCCCAACCGCCGCCTCCGCCTGCCCAGTGCTGGCAGCTGGGCCTGGAGCAGGACCCAGATAAGGCAGCTGAACTCTCCACACTGGAAAAATGGGCCACTTACAAGAGGCATGGCAACAGGCTTTGTTGTGGTGGAGCTGGGAGAAAAACAGAGTGCTTGTCTACTGACCGGATGGTTGTGCTGCTGTGTTATCGCTGTTTACAGGCCTGTAAGGGGACAAAAATAAACAAAGAGGCTACACTCCTAAAAAAAACGTTTTTGACGTGCCGATTCCACCACAAAGAAGAATTATGGGTGAGAACACGCAGATGGAGGCCATGGGCACACTGATGAAGACCATTAGCGCACTGACAAAGGCCTAGGTACTGAAATGTTCTTATTTTATCTGTGAGTCTGATAAATACATTGAACACTGTTTTCACCATTAATGCCTGCAAGGAAAGAAATGTGAAATGTGAGAAAGTGCTGTAAACCTTTTTGGTAAAAGTAGAAGTTGAGAAAATATATTTTGCATCGACATTTGCGGTGTGATACTTAAAGTCGTAATTATTATATTTGTCCAGTCATAACAGCATTGTCAGAGGCAAAAGGTTGGCGTGTAAAACATCGATTCATTCGATAGAGATGAACAGTAGACAGCGGTGGTCATGTCGTCTCCCCGCCAGTAGGTGGCAGCGTCTCTTCAACATAAACCAGGAAGAAGATCTACTTCCGAATTATGAAAAAACCGCAAGCCTTAGCTAACGTTTCTGTACCAATTCCACGTTAGCCGACTAAATTAATTTATAGCACATTTGTTAAGCTAAATCAAGAGTGTAGTCATGAATACGGTGTTATCGAGGGCGAACTCTCTCTTCGCCTTTTCTCTCAGTGTAATGGCAGCTCTCACGTTTGGATGCTTCATCACTACAGCGTTCAAAGACAGAAGCGTCCCGGTCGATATCCACGTCTCCAAAGTCATGCTGTAAGTGTTTGGCGGCTCGGCGGCTCCTCAAACCTTATCTGTCCCGCTGCAGTCCGCACCATTAATGGTACAAACACAAAGGACGTTTTTAACTGTTTATTTCCTCGTCCATACGGTGTTGTGGTCGTTATCTCGGCCGCCCAATCGTGTCGCGGCACGTCAACGCGGCTAAATCATGAGTGTGAGCAGCGAGGCGAGTTTATGTCTTAACGTGTGACTTTGTTTCCTCTAGGAAAAACGTGGACGACTTCACGGGTCCGAGAGAGAGGAGCGATTTGGGTTTCGTCACATTTGACGTTACTGCTGATATCTTTTTATTTGTGAACACCTGACGATTTGGGTTTCGTGACATTTGACGTTACTGCTGATATCTTTTTATTTGTGAACACCTGACGATAGTAACGATTGTACAAACACAAGAACTGGTTAAATATGTAGGCCAGTAAAAGCAAAAAAAGTATACCTACAGCAGTTTTGGTGCGATAAGGAAAAAATGTCAACAAAGTCACGCATATCTGTAGTCTAATGAATAGAACAGTAATTGATTGACTACAGTTGAAATCCTAGACTGCCTCCTTTATTCCCTATACCCGTGTTTATCACCTTTTATGCAGCTTACCATCTCAGAAAATGTTTGTTTTCAATTAACCACCATCATGATCGACGTTATTTTAACTTCCTTTAATTTTGTTCGGAGGTTCGTTCGCCCACCACCAGAGGGCGCGTGTGTACCATAGTTTGAGATCAAGTGGCTTAAAATGTTACTGTGGCCAGGACTGTAGCCCTTGTGTTTGTCACGTCTTTGGCCTTGGTAGTGTAGACAGTGTGTCACCATGCTCATGTTGTTTTTCCCATGACCGTTTATTACATCTTCGGCCAATATTTGACTGGAATGTGAAGCAGCTCTTTCTCTACTTGTCTGCTGAATATTCAACCCGAAGCAATGTAAGTTCCACATCTTCTCACTTTTTTTTGCCTTTGTGAAATTCTTATTTTTCTTTAGCCTTCTGTTGTTTACAGCATCCTGTACAGCAAAGTTTTGTGTTTGTGTGTGTTTTAGGTACTGAACCAGGTGGTTTTATGGGACAAGATTGTTTTAAGGGGGGAAAATACCAGGCTAGAGATGAAGGATATGAAATCCAAATACTTCTTCTTTGATGATGGCAGTGGTTTGAGGTACTGTCACTCATTCAGCTCACGACAACCAATATCACAACCACAATTAGCATCATATAAATACAAACCTGCCCATCACATGGGAACTCGTAACTAATCACAATATCACCTTGGAAAAACGTGGCCAATCACAGTATCACGTGATGAATCTTGACCAATCAGGAAATGTTGATGTGTGCTTTGGCAGTGCCTGGTGTACTGTTCAGTCTTCCTACTGAGCCTTCTGTCCGTTTGGTATTCTTTGGTCCATGCACAATGATGCAGCACTAAATACAATTATTGAGTGCATATTAATGTGTGTAATTAACTTAAAGTACGGGCTTCTTTGCAAATTATACTGCTAGTTTTCTTAAAAATGCACAATATACTTCAACTGTTGGCCTTTCCACACAATCTGCTGTGATTTCACCATTACTAACTGTAGTACAACATGGCATAAGCACATCTGGAAAGTTCCGGTTCATCCTGATATTTTGTGAGATGGTTCTGATCTGAATACATCCTGTTCTCATGAAGCCATCCATTGTTTTGGCTTTTTTGTATTACAATGTGACTGCAATTATTTTAATCATGCAGCCATACAGGTGGTTTTGTTCTCTAATATTATGCAAGATCAAGTGCATTGATCGGTGATTTAGAAATGTGCCAATCAGCAGGTGAATGGCCATTGCATAAAGGGGTGGGTAACAGGAAAATTAGAATACAAACAGAGTCCGCATGTCATTGGCTTGACTGTGTGTGTTTCCACTCTTAGGGCCAATAAGAACATCACCCTGACCCTGTCCTGGAACGTGGTCCCTAACGCTGGAATCCTACCTCTGGTAGCAGGCTCCGGACATGTCTCTCTCCCCTTCCCAGACGCCTATGAGACTGCCAAAAACTACTGAACCGTCCCAAATCGTGTATGTCAGTGTTGTGCAAAATTGTGGGTTTTAATAAAAAAAAGAAAGAAAAGACATTCAAACATTGTTTTAATATATTTCCCTCAAAGCCGTGCATAAGTAATGTGGTCGAAGACTAGTGGCTGCATGTTGGAGTTTAGGAAGTTCACCAAAGTCCAACAGAATCCTCAGCTGTTGTGTTTCCCGTTTTGTGGGTTTCATCAGCCTGCAGTCGGGGAGGAGCAGGTATCTGGGCGTTATGCTGTGACACCATCTTCATAACCCTCATTATCATCAAGGAAATTACAGATACAATTACAGCCAGCTGTGGGCTTCAGTATACAACTCAGATCCTCTAAAGAAAACATCAGAAACGTTCTGCTGCCACGACTCTTTACTCCAAAGTTAAATATTTTTTAAACCTCAGAAAATATTGCAAGTATAGAAACTTGTGACATTTAAGGACAGTGCTCTCACTCCCGCTGTAAAAAATGAACTGCAGTTATAAAATAGTGTTTCCTGGTGATTACTCTACAAGTATTCTTTATCTAGACCAGCTATTTGAAACTGGTCAAACTGAACCCACACTACAACCTCTGATCTAGAGCCCCAGTCAAGAAAACAATCATGTTGCATTAGGTCAAGTAGAGGTGAAAGGTCATGAGCTTTGGCATCATCTTGTCTCTCACTAGCACTAATTCATTCCAACTCATTTAGTAGCACTAATTGACACCTCATTTGGTAGCATTAATTCATCCTACCTCCTTGATTAGTATTGCTAATTAATTATACCTCATTACTAGTAGTGCTAATTAATTTTGCCTCCTCTTTACAATTAGCACTAATTATACCTCCTTGTTACTATTAGGATGAAATTATTATACCTCCTCGATACTGTTAGCACTAATCAATGCCTCATCATATTAGTAGCACCAATTAATGATACTGCCTTGTTAATATTTAACAGGTAATAATATCTCATTACTAGAAGTACTAATTAATTATACCTTTTCATTACTAATACCCAGTCATCATAAACCATTTAGAATCTAAATCTGAGTTTAGATTAACATGACTCAGCTTTGCCAAAAGAATGATACTATTGAATTGGACGGACAGAACTCAATCTCCATAAAGCACTGAAATGTTGTTTAAATAGCACTGCTATTGTTCCCAAGCACAGCTTCACCACTAACAACAACTGATCAAAGATCATATTTGTATACCAATTGATGAATTTTAAACAAATAATAAAATTAACAAAATAAGGGATACTGGACAGGGTTTATAACAAACCACACATAAGTCACATAATGTAAAAAAGGAGGTGTAGCCACATCGTACTGATGATTCTACTCTGTTGATCACTATAACTCTATATAACACTTCAGAGGCCTCTAAATAACACCATGCACTGAACACATCACATGCCAAACTCATGAGCAGATCAATAGGATAATACGTTTCTGAAAAGACCTCTATCTCTGTATATCTGCCAGCAGGTGGCACCACTAGACTTAAACAAATCCAGTAGCTTCATAAGGTACATATAACAGAATGAGTGTGAGGTCTCTTCAGTCACCTAAAGAGTGAATTCAGAATCCTACAGGGAGCTCTGATTTAGGTCATGCTTTTGTTGCTAAGGATGCATTTGATACTGTTTTTATAGTATACACCAAATATATTTTAGAAAAGTTGCATATATACAAAGTTGTCCAACTCTTGGTATAACTACTGTCCCTGTTCATGTTGTCATGAGGTCAGGCTTTACTATTGCATTGTCTACAACACTTTAGAGTTCTAGGGATTAGTTTGTTTTTGGGTTTTTTTTCCTAATCCAGACCATCAATGTTGCCCCTCTTTCGAAAACATCTGCACTGATGTTTCTGTTAATCTCATGATCGCTCAGTTCGAATGCAGGGCCTCTATAGCTGCCTCTGGGCACTGTCATATATTACTTGGGAGGAAATGGTTATTTCAATTAAATTTACAGCCTCACATGTAAAAACCTCCCAGAGAGAGGAGGAAAAATGTCCAGGCGTTCATCAGATTCAGACCCAAGTGAGACAACCGGCACAGAGCAGTGTGTCCATGGGGGGCATTCTTCTTTAGATGAGGTACGGTATAGTCACTGTGTCTCACTGCAAATAGTAAAAAAATAAATAAAAATTTAAACCCTGTACCTGTTGACATTGCAACAGCAGTTGAAGAGAAAATGCAGTTAGACTAGGACAAATATTTGCATTCACAAGACTGATTCAATCTTGGAAAATAACTCAAAGGAAAAAGCAACAAGTTTACGTGAGCTGCTTGCTGAACATCTGTGGAATGCAGGGGGTCCAGAAGTGTGCGAGAGTCGGTCAGCTGGGCCGGGGCGGGCTGCGAGGGAGGCCAGCCTGCAGAGACCAATCGGGGCTGTGTACCCCACACTGACCTCTGAACCCTACACTGACCTCTGAACCACCACCCGGGTCTGAAGCAGGACTCGTCCCAACACGGTCTTCAGATCAAACGCATGGCAGAAGAGTCCATGTGTCCAGACAAGCAAGTGTGTCTATGGGAGATGAAGAGCTTTGCATGGCCAACACTGTTCCTGCCTCCCGCTGGCCAGACGGCCCTCATATGAAGCCGTCAGTTGGTGACACTTTGCAGATGCCCCGTCATTACACGGTTCGTTAAGTCCCGCACACACATGAACACAGCAGCTCGTACACACACACACACACACACACACACACACACACACACACACACACACACACATGTGCAGGGAATGCTGGTGCTCACAGGAGCCACTTCTTCCTCTCCAAGCTATTTGATGTAAACAGGGCTACAGAGGGCCGTCTGATGATGTAACGGGTGCGATCTACTGACGGATGTAGGGAGGTGCGCTGAGAAAACTCAGTGTGTGAGCACAATCTGCCTCCATATTTAATGATTAGACATGTCTGCCTTTTAAGTTTAAATATGGACTATACAGAGTAATTAGTGTTTGATCATATCAACAATATCAGGATAGTATCTCAACTAGGGGGCCGCCTACACAGACAGTGATTTATGTCCTGAAGTATGCACCTCTGTCATCGGAGACACCTCCCTTCTTACAAACCTTAAACACAATAAGATAATGGATTTGGGACTAACGTAAGGACAGCTTCATGGCTTGTTTGCAACTTTGTGCACATACAGAATTCAGGATGTCTGATGCATGATCACGCTGAAGTGAAATGTTCATGACATCTAAATACTGAATGACTCTGTGCATGTAGTTACCAGCAGGGGGCGGCACCATTTGTTACCGTCCAAGACTGCATTTCCGGATGGGAATCTCCATGACAACTGCATATTTCAGATACTACAGACCAAGGTCCCTCGGGTCCTTTACCCTTGACAGCAAGGGTAGGAACACTGACCAGAACATGTGCTGAATCATGGCTTGGTCCCAGTATGTGACACACACAAGCCTGTCTGCTGACTCTCTGGATACATTCTCCAGAATGTGGGGGTGTGAATGTGCTAATGACATTTTTAAATAGTTAACAAGCTAGGTGGACCCTAGTCATGACACTTTCAGACTGGAGTAGTATTCTTTGTTTTCTGTGAGAGGCCTGTGTGTGTGATGGGGGGGTGTGTGTGTGGGGGGGGGGTGTTTATGAATTACTCAGAATCGCTTTCTAGTTGGCAGAGGTAATGAGGCACAAAGCAATGTAATTTAATAAAGTCAATAATAACTACACGACTGCAAATCCATTTTGTTGCGTGATTTCCACAGAAAGATCTGGGTTGAGGCACGGCTGTGTGTGGAAATGATCTATTTAAAAAGGAATGTGTCCTTGGGCTGAATGTAAATCATTATGATGAAATTTGGTAACCAAACCAATTCAACCATGCTGCAATCTTGAGATTAATGTTAGACATGAAAGCACACAGACACGCTTTTGATCTTAATGGTGTTAATGTCTCTTGGTTGAAATGAGGTGGAATTTAGATGGTTGGTTAGGAGCTGTTCTACCACTGAGCCTTTCTCTCTGTTTTTGGTCTTCACAGCTGCCAACAGTGTTTGTTTGCTAACAGGTCTCTAGACACCACCATTTAGCACAGCTTTTATGCAACAGAAACACTGCAATTTTCAAACGTTTGTTGCTATTGTTGAGGAGGCTTGTTATTTGCAAATAATTCTGAATTTCATAGAATATTCATATGGTAATTAAGTGCAGTACAAAACAGACGTCAGACGTGAAGTGCAGAACGTGAGATGTTCATTGCAGATGTGAGGTGTTCGTAGTGCAGGTTTTTTGTGACAATGTAGCTGTTATTTGAGTAGTGCTGATAAAATAACTATATACATAGCGTGTACTGAACTGATCTGATTTGAATAGTGCTGATAAAATAACTACATACATAGCATGTACTGAACTGATCTGATTTGAATAGTGCTGAGAAAATAACTACATACATAGCGTGTACTGAACTGATCTGATTTGAATAGTGCTGCCAGGTGTCAACGACCTGAGAGACCTTGAATCACCTCAGAGAGGATCCTACTGAAGTCAATCAAGCTCAAGTCTGCAGGTGGAGTTACTGCAGGTGGAGTTATTGCAGGTGGAGTTACTGCCGGTGGAGTTACTGCAGGTGGAGTTACTGCCGGTGGAGTTACTGCAGGTGGAGTTACTGCAGGTGGAGTTACTGCAGGTGGAGTTATTGCAGGTGGAGTTACTGTGCACTTCTCCACTGTCCCAGAGGCTATATAGCAGCTATAGCAGCTCCCAGCGGAGGCGTGAGAGTCCAGTGAGGGGAACTGCTGTCTGCCTCACTCATTTCCCCTTGGTGGCTTTTCAAAGAGACTGATGAGAACGAGTCGTTCTCTCTTTCCATGAAAAGCAGGAGGAACTGGTGTCTAGAGTCACTAGCAACTGCTACTCTGCTACTATCTCTGCGGTTGCAGCTTTGCTGATGGGGGGGGGGGGGGGGGGCTGTTGAAGTACCAGGAAACTGTACTGCAAGTCATTCTAAAGTTCACCATCTGTCAGAAAGTCTTGGTCAAGCTCCTCGGCTCCCAGCAGTAACCTGTTTCAGCGGATTGTCCTCGGGTTCATTTCTCTCGTCCTCTGCCCTGCCGTACCTGTTGCGTTGGGTCCTGTGGTGGCTTCGACAGTGGCTGCATGTCCAGCTCAGCCTTCTCTCTGCCGTTCATTTGAATTCCTCATTGGTTTTGTGCCTAGGTCCGCCTGACAGGATTTTAATCATTCGGACCAGCAGCTGGCGTTCTCCAAACACACGTGTGTGTAGGTGCTTGTGCTAGTGTGTCTGTGTGTGTAGGTGCTTGTGCTGGTGTGTCTGTGTGTCTGTGTGTGTATGTGTAGGTACTTGTGCTGCTGTGTGTGTGTGAGTCTAAGAAGGCTATAACATTAAAGTGATTGTTCTGCCATACCTATGATTCAACACTTTATTGGACAGGCAAATTTAAAAGACGTTTAAAGATTCCATGTAATAACAAATGAAAATTACTGTAAGACCCAGATGGCAAACGATCAGAAAAAGATGATTTTCATTTTCGTTTATTGATGTTTGACTGCGATGTCTGCTCCAGTTTATGCGTTTGAAAAGCGTCCCAAGATAACAGACTTTACTGCCGTCTAAGGACATTAATGGCACTTTATTACTGTCCTAGAAACCAGTGCCTTGCCTGTGTAGTGTAGCTCACTAAATCAGACCTAGGTTTCTCACCACAAAGCACACCATCATCAGTTTTTATGTTTGTTTTTTTTCTTTTTGTTCTAAATTTGCCTTCCCTGGTTCAGCATACCCAGTGGAGCTGTCCCTCCTCAGATCAGCCCTCGTCTGTCCGAGCTGGCTGATTCACTGGGTCATGAAGGGGCAATAATTCACCGCCTGGGTCAGCGGTGCCGCCCCGCCGGGGCTTTTAAAGGGAGGACCGTTTCCGTTCATCAGCTTGTGTTTTCTTTTGATTATCTCTGGTCGGGCCTCGAGATCTTTCCCTTGGAGCTGTCGGGCACATGTTTGGAAGTCGGCCGTGGCCTTCAACCGAGGCCGTCCCAGAGGACAGCGAGGTGCCACGGGACACAACCATCGCAGAGGCCCTAAGGCAGCACCGCAGGACAAAGTCTCGCCACGTGCGTTACGGTTTCTGCTCGTCTCCGTCAACACTGGCAAGGTTTTCATTGATAAAACAGCTCTAGTGTTTTTATTAAAAGCACTTATTTGGGTAAAGCTGGAAGGAACTCTTGCTGGCCACCATGTCTTCATGCTTGATAAATAACTAGCTTCATAACCATGGCACTGGCAGCTGTGTAAACCACTCCACGGCTCCGGCTGGAAAGATCCAGCACTGATGTGTGCTTGACCCAAAAACCCCTATGCACTACAGGCCCCTCCCATCTCATACAAGCCCCTCCCACGTCACCCCCCACAGGCGAGTCTCACACCTCCAGCACGAGTCTGCTACCGGCCCCAGGTCATAAGTCTTCCATGATTTCTATAGCCGGAAGAGGGCATGGTGGCATATAATGGGCCCAGTGATGTAATATATGGTGTGAAAGGGTTGCAGTGTTATGAAAGATAATCTGTTGATCAGGAAAGGGGGCTGGGCAGTACATTTCCTAGACTCTTGGGAGGATATTGGCCATCCTTAAAAGAGCACTTTGTTTTTGTCGTTGCGTATCCAGGAGACGGGGTTCACAACAAATACTCTTCACAAAAAAGGTTGGTAAGGATTTTTTTTTTCTTGGTGCAATTGGACTCTTTGTAAAAACACTGACGTTAATTGAAAGAGAGCCAGGACGTTGATGAGAAATGGAAAAACGAAGGCTTGAAATTAGGGAAAGGAACTGATATCAGCAAAGGCCAGTTTCCATCACCTGTTAGCCTGGAGTCACATCCACACAGGCCTGCCATCCTCTATTAATACATTCTGATTGGAATGAATATACACTGATATTAGCATTCTCAGTCATTATGTTCAATGTCTCCCAGTTTATTTTTGAAAGGTTAAATATGTCCCTGTCATTATTATATTTCTCTTCAAAGCATAATAACTTACAGAGTGAAATTGAGCACCCTGGACTCTCTGGTAGTCTGATATTGATCATCGTCTTAAAATTCTCCTTGAGAAAGAGATTAAAAATACAACCCGGATATGACCATGAACATATAAGCAATCAAATGATAAATATCCAGCACTGGAAAGTGCACAGAGGCACTCAAAGTTCAACCCCCGCCCCTGAGGCATCTGCCCGTGTCTGTCTCCACTGACAACAGCCTGTGTTCTTTGAACACAATGAAGGTGGCTGGTGAGAGCGTTGTGGGCGGAGCCACTGAGGTCAGAGTTCTCCTGCTATTGTGTGGATCTTATTGGCTGCTGCTCTCTGCTCATAGAGAAAGGATTTGTCTCACTCACCTAGCAGGATGTTTTCCATGCCTGTTGTAAGTGAGGAGGTGGAGGGGTGTGTAAACTGAGAGGGACACATGGCGTCTCACTGCCTCTGCCCACATGGTTGTGTTGGAATATGGGATCCAAATGACTCCACATAGAGTAGGAGGGGCAGAGATCTGATGCACTGCATGACCCTCACGTCTGCACTGCGCATCCCTCACGTCTGCACTGCATGGCCCTCACATCTGCACTGCGCATCCCTCACACCTGCACTGCACGGCCCTCACATCTGCACTGCGCATCCCTCACATCTGCACTGCGCATCCCTCACATCTGCACTGCGCATCCCTCACGTCTGCACTGCGCATCCCTCACGTCTGCACTGCGCATCCCTCACGTCTGCACTGCACGGCCCTCACATCTGCACTGCGCATCCCTCACATCTGCACTGCGCATCCCTCACGTCTGCACTGCCCATCCCTCACGTCTGCACTGCGCATCCCTCACGTCTGCACTGCACGGCCCTCACATCTGCACTGCGCATCCCTCACGTCTGCACTGCGCATCCCTCACATCTGCACTGCGCATCCCTCACGTCTGCACTGCGCATCCCTCACGTCTGCACTGCACGGCCCTCACATCTGCACTGCGCATCCCTCACATCTGCACTGCGCATCCCTCACGTCTGCACTGCGCATCCCTCACGTCTGCACTGAGCGACCCTCACGTCTGCACTGCGTAACCCTCACGTCTGCACTGCATGGCCCTCACATCTGCACTGCGCATCCCTCACGTCTGCACTGCGCATCCCTTACGTCTGCACTGCACGGCCCTCACATCTGCACTGCGCATCCCTCACGTCTGCACTGCACGGCCCTCACATCTGCACTGCGCATCCCTCACGTCTGCACTGCGCATCCCTCACGTCTGCACTGCGCATCCCTTACGTCTGCACTGCACGGCCCTCACATCTGCACTGCGCATCCCTCACGTCTGCACTGCACGGCCCTCACATCTGCACTGCGCATCCCTCACGTCTGCACTGCGCATCCCTCACGTCTGCACTGCACGGCCCTCACATCTGCACTGCGCATCCCTCACATCTGCACTGCGCATCCCTCACATCTGCACTGCGCATCCCTCACGTCTGCACTGAGCGACCCTCACGTCTGCACTGCGTAACCCTCACGTCTGCACTGCACGGCCCTCACATCTGCACTGCGCATCCCTCACATCTGCACTGCGCATCCCTCACGTCTGCACTGCGCATCCCTTACGTCTGCACTGCACGGCCCTCACATCTGCACTGCGCATCCCTCACATCTGCACTGCGCATCTCTCACGTCTGCACTGCGCATCCCTCACGTCTGCACTGCACGGCCCTCACATCTGCACTGCGCATCCCTCACGTCTGCACTGCGCATCCCTCACATCTGCACTGCGCATCCCTCACGTCTGCACTGCGCATCCCTCACGTCTGCACTGCGCATCCCTCATGTCTGCACTGCACGGCCCTCACATCTGCACTGCGCATCCCTCACGTATGCACTGCGTATCCCTCACGTCTGCACTGCACAGCCTTCATGTTTGCACGACCCTCTCGTCTGCACTACGAACACCTCACATCGGCACTGAAAGTCTCACATTCTGCACTTCACGTCTGATGTCTGCTTTGCACTGCACTTAATTACCATTTAATTAAGAGTAAAAAACTCTTAGAGATTCATGCTATCATTTAATCATATAGGACAATAATCCCATCTGCCCTGTAGATTAGTCATATAGGACAATAATTCCCTGCAAGTATCCTGCCCTATAAGGACCCACTGTGACCAAACACTGGAGTTTGCACTCTATGCAACAGCTCAGTGACGATGGTTATATACACTCACCGGCCACTTTATTATGTACACCTGTCCAACTGCTCATTAATGCAAATGTCGAACCAGCCAATCACATGGCAGCAACTAAATGCATTTAGACATGTACAGTAAAGATGGCCAAGACGCTGCAGTTCAAACCAAGCATCAGAATGGGGAAGAAAGGTGATTTAAGTGATTTTGAATGTGGCATGGTTGTTGGCCCAGATGGGCTGGATCTACTGGGATTTTCACTCATAACCATCTCTAGGGTTTACAGAGAATGGTCCGAAAAAAGTATATCCAGTGAGCAGCAGTTTTGTGGGCACAAATGCTTTGTTGATGCCAGAGGTCAGAGGACAATGGACAGACTGGTTTGAGCAAAAGTAACTCAAATAACAGTATGTCAGTATGGACCAAACACTCTGAGGAATGTTTCCAGTACATTGTTGAATCTATGCCACAAAGGATTAAGGCAGTTCTGAAGGCAAAAGGGGGTCCAACCCAGTACTAGCAAGGTGTAGCTAATAAAGTGGCCGGTGAGTGTATGCATCAGTTATAAATCAGGTTAGAGTTGAGTTTTTGGAGTAGATTTACAAGATCGATTTCAAACTGAACATTTTACAATGACAAAATCCAGAACTGAGCCATACAAATGATGAAATCACCTACAGTAAGGGGTTAATCTACAGGGCAGATGGGATAATTGTCCTATATGACTAATCTACAGGGCAGATGGGATTACTGCGGTGTGACTAACCCATAGCACACAGGCCTCCTTTTCACTGAAGCTAAGAGGACTTTTCTGATTTAGGTTTATTTTCGTGTCACAGTGCATGAAGATCTCCAGCCAAACAATGTTGTACAAGCAGACGCTCTTTCCTGAAGAGGATGCAAGAAGAGGTGAATGTCCGCACGACGTGTTCTTAAAGGCCTGCAGGCTGTGTGGGGTCCATCGGGATGGAGCACACAGAACCAGATACTGACACGGGTCAGCCCGCGGAACTGGACACTGTGGATTTACATTGGCTCTGAATCCCCCTGTGTCTGGATTATATCCTGATCAGCAGCCTTAGCTTGAAATATGTGAACAGAAATGTTGAATTTTATAATTATAACTTTCTTTACGGTGTCTTGCTTAGGGACTTTGCTGCTCAGATGTGGCACTTAATCCTGACATTCAAGAAAAATAACATCAATCTAGAGTTGACTTCAGATGTGGGACCTGCCTCTGTCTTCTAAACGGAAGCCAACATAAGCCTGCTGGTATTACCTTTGTTGCTAGTTTGTTCTGTTGCTATGGTTTCTTTGCATCAGGACCAGCATCACTGCTAGTAAAAGAGTGGAAGGGCAACATCAGAGGCGTGATGAGTCAACACGGAGGGGGTGGGGGGGGTTAGGTAGACCAGCGCAGACACGGAGGGGGTGGGGGGGTTAGGTAGACCAGCGCAGACACGGAGGGGGTGGGGGGTGGGGGACCAGCGCAGACACGGAGGGGGTGGGGGACCAGCGCAGACACGGAGGGGGTGGGGGGGGATAGGTAGACCAGCGCAGACACGGAGGGGGTGGGGGGGGTTAGGTAGACCAGCGCAGACACGGAGGGGGTGGGGGGGTGGGGGACCAGCGCAGACACGGAGGAGGTGGGGGGGGATAGGTAGACCAGCGCAGACACGGAGGGGGTGGGGGGGTTAGGTAGACCAGCGCAGACACGGAGGGGGTGGGGGGGGTTAGGTAGACCAGCGCAGACACGGAGGGGGTGGGGGGGTTAGGTAGACCAGCGCAGACACGGGGGGTGGGGGGGTTAGGTAGACCAGCGCAGACACGGAGGGGGTGGGGGACCAGCGCAGACACGGAGGGGGTGGGGGGGGGGGGGGGGGGGGGGTTAGGTAGACCAGCGCAGACACGGGGGGAGGGCGTGAATTCCTTACATATCACAATTTTACAAATAATTCTGCACAAAGATTGAAATGACACCCTCATGCCCTCGTACCCTGTCAGCATCACACTCTACTGAGTAGTCTCCAACAAGCCAAAGCAAATTCCTGTACCAGTTGAGTGCTGGCGAATAAACTGGATTCTACTGAATGCTTAATGTTGAATAAAAGAAAGAAAAGTTTTATTTTACATTAAGTAAAAAAGATTTTGGTATTCATGGGGGTGGTCTACAAAATGCACCCATATCATCATTCTTAATTTCTTAAACCAGCGGGTGGCACAAAAGTGACAAGCAAACTCAGCTACATTACTTTCAGCCAACACACACAGGGATTAATGAACCCACCAGAATACACTCGCCAGAACCCGCTCACAACAGCTGCCCGTCAGAAACCTAAGGTATCTCAGTATGTTGCATTACCCATGAGTTTAATCTCTTAAGGCTTTAACTCCACCAATAATCACACCAGCATGCTCCTGATTGGTCACTGGCTCTCACCTCATTAGGATGGCGATATAGATACACCTGGGGAAGGAGAGAGAGAAAGAGAAAGAGAGAGAGAGAGAAAGAGAGAGAGAGGGGGTACAAACAACAAGCTTATATGTAAAATGTGATATATACTTTGTATTTTCTTGTAATGAAATTCTGTTGATGCTTTTAAAATAATGGAAGGTGTTTTAGACAAATAATGGGGTAAACCTAGTTCACATATTCCAGGATAATCCTGGCCAAATCCCACCCATTATCAAACCATATAAGCATGACGCAATTCAGCAGACAACAGTCAGCAATGATCTTGAGTTTTAAAAAACTGTTGGCAAAAAGCAAGAAACTGAATGCCAAATAATATTAGTGATGTAATTGTATGCGGTTGGCTTTATGTGCTTTCTGTAAAATTCTCATTTTTATTGTTGTTTTTGTCATTAATAATAATAACAATACTAATTGTTGTTGTGACCAGCAGTAGCAGTGCTGATATAAAACAGATCCAGGTGGGTTTTGTGATCCTGGACACTGCAGCAACATTTGGTCTCTGCGTCAGCGCTGAAAAGTAGATCTTAAACTGAGGAGAACTAGTGTGAAAGGTCCCATCATGGCCTGAAGAAAGGAAGAAAGAAACTCTGCCTGTAGAGGAGCGCGGCGTGACAGGCGGCTGTGTCACACAGCAGTGTGAAATGAGATTACTCAGACGTCTCTCTGTTAAAGGCTCCCAGCATTCCTCCAGCACCGACCCAAAAGAACATGAGTGCAAACAACAATCAAATGGACAAAAAACCCCAGTAAATACAACAATGTGTGCAAAATGCTGGAGCGATAGTCAGGATAACACGTTGTGCAACACGACACTGGTTGAAGTGAAATGCAAAGGATGATGCAGACTATGACACCTTAGAAAATATGAGGGAATAAGATGTCAGATAGTGTGTGTGTGTGTGTGTGTGTGTGTGTGTGTCTGTGTGTGTGTGTGTGAATGAGGTAGGATCAGGTCAGTCTCTGGAAGTGTGACCGATATCACTGATATCACCGATTCTTCGGTACCTGTTCCCAGATGGCTCATGCGTGGGGTGTGTGAGATCAGCCACAGTTCTGGTGCCTTTGTGGATACAGTGTGTGCTGTGTGTGTGCTGTATCTCTCCATGATGGGGGGGAGAGACATCCCAATGAACTCCTCAGCTGACCTCTATTCAGGGTCTTGCAGTTGGAGAATTCCCGATCCAGGGAGTGATGAAATATGATTGTATTGCTAGGTCAATTTTCCCCTCTCCCCCCCTAACACACATGCACACACACAAACACACGCACACATATAATTCAGAAGAATGCTGCAAATAGACAAATGGAAGTCAGAACCAGACACCCAGATATAGAGCCTAAAAACTTGGCTGTCCAGGTGGAAACTGGACGGGTGGCAGCTTTAACTCAGCTCAGTCAGTGAAGTGAGCACTGGCTGGATGTGAACTTCATCACCGCCCTGAACATCTGAAGCATCAACATGAACCTGTTCCATCTTCTGTCTTGTGGTGCATATTTCGGGCTGCGGCGCCATACAGCTGGGCGCACGCCGAGCTGTTCTGGCCTGGACTCGAACCGCAGTTAAGTGAGGACTTCTCATGTGTTTCAGCAGAAAGCAATGAACCCAAAACACACGCAAGATCCAGAAAAGCTTCCATTGTTGCCTTCAGTTTTGTTTTTGTCTTTTTTTTTGTCATGAAGAGTGCACAACTGCGTCTTCATGGCAACAAAGATGTCAAGGTTTGGCAACCGTTTAGCAATAGTCCGAGCAACTGTTAGCAACGGTTGCGATGACTGAAAACACAGCCTGACCGCTGCTCTGAAACCTCGACTGCGCCGTGTCCTGTTTCAAGCAAAACATCCGTGAGCTCTCCGCTTCATTCAGACACTCAAATGCTAGGAAACCCCGTTAGATGCTCATTAGCTGTGATATTGAAGTTATTTTCTTTACAGGTGGGTGTATATAGGCGTCGGCGGCGGAAAAACGCACTCTCTCACCTCGCCAACGTCCACATCCTCCCTTTCTTACCCTCTCGATTAAGTCTTCATTACCACCTAATGACTTCCTTTTCCCACACACTAAACAAACAGGTCTGTCTGTGAGGGCCAGCACCTCCCTTGAGCCCTCGGGCTGCACCGCCTCCTCTGGGGAGGTCATGGTGCTTCAGCTGGAGAGGACCGGTCAGCTGGGCTCCACAGCCCAGAGCAGTGTTCACGTTTAGGAAAACTCCGTAAAAAAATCCTCTCAGATCTCCGCCAGCGCACGACGGTGGTGTCTTCCAAGACGTGTGTGGGATGCCGAAAGGTCGTGTCGAGTTACTGATTGATGGCCCCGGCGAAGGAAGGAGACGCGTGGGGAGCGGAGCGACACCCACTCTCCCTTCCCTCCGGGGGCATCCAGCGTGGGAGGGCAGCGTGGGACTCTCCCCGCTGCGGCTCCGGGTCTGGAGATGTGTCTCTGGACGCGGCGCTCAGGACGCAGGGTGTGTGGTGGAACAGGGGCCTAGTCTGACCAGAGCCAGGACAGGAAGAGAAGACTGAGATGGAGGAACACGAGAATTGCTGTGGGCTGAACTCCTGCAGGTCGGGTTGACCAACAACACCCCCACCCACACCAACCCCACCCACCCCAACCCCCGGTGGTGCAGGGACAGACCAGCACACTGCTGTGAGCCGCCAACCCTAAGGGGTGTTGCATCATGGGTACCGAGAGGCGCTTCTCAAATAAATCATGCGAGATGTGTTTATATTCAAACTCTGAGCTGTCTGTCTGATCTATGAGAGACAAATGAGGTGTGAGTTTTAGTACCATGGTATCTTCAGGAGAACATGCACGTCCTGTCTCACCTCTCTATCACAGATACTCAATAACGCAAATACAAAAACACATCAAATCTTCTGAAAGCTGTGATATCAATGGATATCTATATTTGTAGGAATTTAAGCTAAATAGCACTAGTATCAACAGATATAACTGAAGTCTTCATATCACCATGAACAGTAAAGTCAGTCATCACACCAAACACTTCAACCTGGGTCAGTTCTGCATGCCAAGAGGAAGCCCCAGCAGAGAAGGAGCTTCACACCCTCTAACTCATCGAGAAGAGACGGACTCTTCAGAGCCGAGCTACTTTCCAAACCCATTCTTACACCCTTACACCCTTAAACCCTTACACGCTTACATGCTTAAATCTTTACAAGTTTACAGCCTAACACCCTTACATGCTTACACCCTTACACACTTACAGTACATTTTTCACAACCATAGTCCAAAACACACATCTCAAAACCAGTCCTCCTAAACACACTTTTCACAGCCACAGTGCCCTTAAACACACATCTCAAAACCAGTCCTCCTAAACACACTTTTCACAGCCACAGTGCCCTTAAACACACATCTCAAAACCAGTCCTCCTAAACACATTTCTCACAACCACAGTCCTCCTGAACACACTTCTTGCAACCACAGTCCTACTAATAACACATCTCACATCTAGCCCTTCTAAACACACTTCTCACAACCACAGTCGTCCTGAACACACTTCTCACAACCACAGTCCTACTAATAACACATCTCACAACCAGTCATCCTAAACACACTTCTCACAACCACAGTCCTCCAAAACAAACTTCTCACAACCACAGTCCTCCTAAACACACATCTCATAACCAGTCCTCCTAAAAACACTTCTGACAACCACAGTCCAAAACAAACTTTTTACAACCACAGTCCTCCTGTATTTATGTAATGTATTTACATTTTCATATTACATCCATTTTAAACCTACACATGCAGCTTTTGTGTCTCATTCTACTTTTCTATATAGTACCTGCATTTGTGTACTCTCATGTCTGATGACCAAACCAAAAATAACTATTTCTTTGTACTTGGTAAATAAAAAGATACTGACTGGCTGTGGGACCAGAGCCTGACCTACAGAATATCAATCAGGGGAGGGTTTCCCGAAACGTTCGTAGCGCTAAGTACTTCGTAACCTCGTCTGAAACGTATGAGGTTAAGAAGTACTTAGCGCTACAAACGTTTCGGGAAACCCACCCCAGATCTCTCATCCATCTGTCTTCCCTGTCAGACCTACAGAGATGCAACACAACTCAGTGCCTCTACAATCATTCTGCTGAGTAACTCCATCTGGGATTTCCATAGAAGAGATTAGTTTCATTGTATGTTCGTTGTTGCGTATTTACATTGTACTTTGTAAACGTTCTCAGATGGTAACATGGTGACACGCTCGTTTATTTTGCCATCTGTAACATCCATGCCACTGTTTTCTGTTTTTGTTTGTTTAGTGCAACACACAAACACCAAATGTGAAGCTGAGGTTTGTAATGACCTCAAGAGGATGAAATGTAAACGCTGTGTCTCGGGAAAGGCGGAACTTAGTGGGACAGTGCAGGGAAAGCTGGGTGGACTATTTCTGCTTGGTTCACAGTGCTGGGTGTTGGTGGGAGTGGTGCTGGATGGTGATGGTGGTGGTTGTTGTGTTGCTGGATGGTGGTATTGGTTCCAAGTGGTGGTACTGATGGATGGTGGAGGTAGTGGTTGGGGCAGTCATGGTCCTGCGGTAGGGAACTGGTCTTGTGACCGGAAGGTCATGGGTTCGATTCCCAGGCCTGAGACCATGACATGAGACCATGACTGACTTGAGCAAGGCACCTAACTCCAACTGCTCCCTGGGCACCGGGCTAGGGCTGCCCACCGCTCTGGGCACGTGTGCACCACAGCCCCCTAGTAATCACTAGTGTGTTTGTGTGTGTGTTCTAATTGCACAGATGGGTAAATGTGGAGGACAAATTTCGATTGGGGTGGTAATTCACAATTGACAAGTGGCTGGATGGTGGTGAAAGGGGATAACGTGGTTTGAAGCTAATGGTTTGCTCTATTTTACATGAGGCTAGAGCAGACTCAGACTTACATCAGTACTGAGAGGTAACATAGAGGTACAGGTAACACAGAGGGAGAGGAAACACAAAGGTAGAGGTAACACAGAGGTAGAGGTAACATAGAGGGAGAGGAAACACAAAGGTAGAGGTAACACAGAGGTAGAGGTAACAGAAAGGTAGAGGTAGCACGGAGGTAGAGGTAACATAGAGGGAGAGGAAACACAAAGGTAGAGGTAACACAGAGGTAGAGGTAATACAGAGGTTGAGGAAACACAGAGGTAGAGGTAGCACGGAGGTAGAGGTAACACAGAGGTAGAGGAAACACAGAGGTAGAGATAGCACGGAGGTAGAGGTAACAAAGGTTGAGGAAACACAGAGGTAGAGGTAGCACGGAGGTAGAGGTAACACAGAGGTAGAGGAAACACAGAGGTAGAGGAAACACAGAGGCAGAGGTAACACGGAGGTAGAGGTAACACAGAGGTAGAGGAAACACAGAGGCAGAGGTAACACGGAGGTAGAGGTAACACAGAGGTAGAGGTAGCACGGAGGTAGAGGTAACACAGAGGTAGAGGAAACACAGAGGCAGAGGTAACACGGAGATAGAGGTAACACAGTCTCCTTAGCAAGGTCTTCACATCATTGCCCAACATGGAAGCCATGGCAACCTCGTTTGTTTACATTTGACGCTTCTCTCAGGTTTCTCGCTCGCGATAAATGGACACGTGACGAGAAAAGGGGTCGCATCCCAAATCTCCCAAACAACAAAAGTGAGGAATAATGGCAGAATAAACACACAAAGAAAGTATTTGTTCTATAACTGGCACACAGTGCCTGGATAATGACTCTTATTGTTCAGGAGTTATTTTGGACGAATCGAGTCGAGAGTCATTAGGGATGCATTTCGAGTCAAGTCTGAAGTCTTTGTAGGTGACCTAAGTGCAACTTCGCCTCGAGTCACTCACTTGAGTGCGAATCTCTAACACACACACACACACACACGCACACGCACACGCACACGCACACGCACACACACACACACACACACACACACACACACACACACACACACACACACACAGCAGTTGCATGGTTTGTGATATAAGCAGAAGTGATTTATTGTATTTACAGTGCTTTGTGGATCCAGTGTAAGGATCCAATGGTAATTAGAGAGAGGACAAACATATATCTCCTATCTTGCCTCTTTCGCTCTCTCTCCGTTTCTCTCTCACACACATGGCACTCGTCATACACATCTGTCTCTCACACGCACACATACACTGCTGTCTTCACACACATCTCTTACATGCACATCTCTGTTCACACACATCTTCCTCCCTCACACACACACCCTTGCCACACCTCTCCACAGGCCCTGCTATAGTAACCCAATAGGTACCAATAGGCATCCCGTGTTGGTGTCATTCAGAAAGTACTGCTGTTCGTCTCTGTGTCTTCGGTGCTTACAGGCCTCTTTGGGTGGAGAGACTGCAGCTTTGGCCGAAGTTGTTGAGTGGCTGAATGTTTGCCTGTCTGAGCTCCAGAAAGACAAACTATCTAAACATTCTTCCATTTCTGTCCTCTGATTTCTGAAGTGGACAAGCTTAAAGAACCTGTCATAGATGATCAGTTAACTGTTCATTTAGAGACATAGACGATCAGCTATAGCTGAGTGTTTACAGATGCAGGTAATCAGCTGGCTGTGCATTTACAGACACAGGTAATCACATAGCTGTGCATTTACAGACACAGGTGATCAGCTTGCTATTAATAAAGTGTTACATGTGGAAATTATTTGTTGATGCACATTCAGTGTAATGAAGTTATAGTAATAGTTCATAACAATATATTTGTTCTAATTCAGATAGACAATGGATAGACCATTTTATAAATATGTTAATATATAATACAACTTTATAGTTTATTTTACGGGACTTCGCATGATACAAAAATATTGATCACAGTGTATTTCCTTTGCAATGATTTTAAATTGCTATGAACAGAGTTTCAAAACATTTAGTGGCAATAAATTATATAATCAATATCTGACAATGATGAGTAAAGAAATCTGTTGAAGATGTAAAAAATAAAATGGCTCCAGCCTTTAAAAAAATCTCTCCTGGCCATCAAGTTCAAAGTAGCCCAAACCCGTTGCCTCCACCTGATGTTGGAGTTTAGGCCCCCATCAAACGTCTCCACCTCTTTTTAGCGAGTCCCAAAAATCACGGTTGGCTGTTCCACTCCGGTCTGAGTTACTAGAGAGGGAGTCTGTGTGGAAGCCCTCACGTGTCGCCCAGTAACGTGAGCGTCTCTGTGGGCTGTTCGCCTGCTTGGTGCGGTGCCCTGTCTGCTAGTTTGGTCTCCTCCAGTAGTTGGGGATGCAGTGACAGACTTCCTCACTGAAGTGGAAACCATCTTCACATCGGCGCTTCTTCGCATCCACGTGACATGGCAGCCTATAGCAGCTGATGGAGAGAGAGAGAGAGAGAGAGAGAGAGAGAGAGAGAGAGAGAGAGAGAGAGAGAGAGAGAGAGATAGAGAGGGAGAGAGAGGGAGAGAGGGAGAGTCTTTTATCACTGATGGAGAAGAGAGTGTGTTTTACCACTGAGAGAGAGGAAGAGAGTGCATGGGGAGAGTGTTTTATTACTGATGGAGAAAGACACAGAGTGTGTGTTTTAGCTCTGATGGAGAGAGTGTGTTTTATCAGTAATGGAGAGAGTGCGTGTTTTATTACTGATGGAGAGTGAGTGCATTTATTACGTTGCATTATTATTACTGCATGAGTACTATAAGCCTTATAAATATGGCTTATAAAGTGTATGTAAATTAATAGTATCACAGGCAACACATTTGTTTTATTAAGTGTCATGGGAGTGAATTGGTTTTACTATTAGAGCTTTAAGAACCCTAATTTACTTTTTACTGTTGTTAAGATATAGACTGATCATAAAAAAAAGGTAAACACCTTCCATTTGGTCCCAGTGGTACACACATCGTTCCTACCAGAATGGCTACAGGCATGAATCAGCTTTAACTAGGCAGCAGGCCTTGAGGAAGAACCTGCTATCTAGAGCCATTCGGTAGAACTTGCTATCTGGAGCCTTACAGGATAACCTGGTCTGAAGCTCCTGCAGTCCTGGAACTGATCAAGCACTTCCAGAAAGGTGAGATTCAGCCAGGCAACATTCTCCTGGTCCTCTTTCAGAGAAATGCATCGACTTGCTTACTGCTTTTTACATGAGCCAAGCATGCAGCCTTTTGGGCCTACAGACCTCGACAGGCTCCTGGACCACATGAACACGTGGGGTTGTGCAGCATGGCCTGGTTTTCCAATGATCCAAGAAGAGGATTGTCACCGCTCTGAAGTCTTAATGTTCCCTAACCTTCCCTAACTGTTAACTGCCGCGGGGCTGTAGACGGACCGTAGAATCACGTTTTAACGAGGATCAGATGACGGGAACATGCACACACACACATTAAACGCATGAGCACGTTTGCATGTTGTAAGAACGTGTGAAACATGGGTGAGTTTGATGAGAGCGTCACACGGCTCTCGCTGCTCTGGTCAGGGGCCATGATGCAGCTCCGCACCATTCATCAGGGTGTCAGAATCAGGGCTCTGGCTGCACACGTTCCCATCGTAAACCATCATTACTCAAATGCATTTATTGCAGCTGTTTGTTGATAGAGCCTTCTGGCCCTGGTTTTACGTGCAGTACATGTAGGGTTGTGCTGTGTATGAGGTAGCTGCCGGTTATGTGGTTCTCATGTTCTCAAAGAGGGTCAGGTTACAGTTATCCATATTTAAAAAAAAAGCTAATCACACAGCAGTATACATCAGTATACCTTGTTATAAATCAAGAAACTTGGATTTATACTGCCACAAAGAACATTGGCTGGGAGAAGATATCAGTGTCCAATACGTCCATGATATTAGACAAAGAGCCTGAGAACAACTAAAAAAACGACACCGTGTTCATGGGTAAATCCCAAATTCAGTGGCGGTTTAAACAGGTCTTATTGATATTTTGATCTGCACTCTTTATCCTCACACCACATATTTTATTCGGTCCCGTCATTCTATTCAATGAAGAAGTCAACTGTAAACTTGTAAAAAGTACACTGGAGCAGGGGGAAGCACTCTGGATAGGGCTAGGACTAAGGAACCCTGCCCAGAACCCTGAGGAACGGTTCATGCTTCCCTGAGAAACCCTGAGGAACCCTCCATTGAACCCTGAGGAACCCTTCATTGAACCCAGAGGAACCTCACATGGAACCCTGCATGGGACAATCTGCACCAGGTCAAAAGCTTTTTAATAACCCCAAATTCCATACATTTTTCTGCTGCTTGCTCAGCTGATGAGTCACACTACCTGCATGTGGTTGGCTGGAACCTCCTGCCTTTGAGGAAGCACTTGCTGGCCGACTCCGAGCACTCACACGTGCACTTGGTGCGGTTGAGAGGGTGGTTGCTGGGACACACTCTGGAACACGTGCACTGGCACGTGTCCTTGTTGAAGGTGTGATGGGGGCCGCAGGAGGAAGGCTGCGTCTTACACGCACACTGACACGTCCTCTTGTCCAAGTGGCGTCGCGGCCCACAGCCCGACGCCTGCAGGTCCCTCCGGCAGACGCACTGACACGTGTCCTCGTCCAACTCTTTGTGGGGACCACAGAAATCCTGATCAAAGAAATCTGGGGAAAAAAAGATCAGACAACATGACTAACATTACCATTGAATCATACATACAAGTTTTTCTGAGGAGTAAATCTATTTTTAGATTTTCTGCCTGAGGATATTGGGTAATGGATATTGTGTAATGGTGTGGAGGTCTTGGACTCTTCTCTACACATTTATGTGTGTAAGGAGAGATGTCCAAGATGCATTTTTTGTCAAGCATGATAAACTGTTTAACATTGGTGCATTCCTGCAGTGCAACCTCCCGCCTCTTTCCCTGAAGCTGTTTCCTCTAAACACATGTTTGTCTGTTCAGTGTTTGGCACTGTGCCACAAGCCTGGTGAAGTCTGCTCACTTTTCAATTTTATTTTATTTTTTTATCATATTAAAATCATAAAACACAGCGGCGCTTTGGGTCCAATGCGACATGCACTCATATCGAAGTTCACATCCAAAGGCAAAATGTCAGATTATATTGGTAACTCTAAAAAGAGGCCTAGTTCATGACCTTTGTAATGATGTGAGATAAAATGTCAGAGTAAGCAATGGGAATGAGGAGATGTGGAGAAAGGCATAAGAAACATAAGAAAATGCTCGAAAAACTTCAGAGGTTACACAGTTTAACGTAGTATAACTTTCACCTTGCTGTCAGACTAGTACAGTGTCCGTGGACACAAGCTGTTTTTGCAGTGTGGCTTTTAAATGCTGTACCCTGCTGGTGGAGAATTGGCTGAGTTTTGGTAAATTAAAGGTTGTACTCTGCTTTTTTTTTGGCATGCTACAATGTTTTTCTGGGTTGTCAGGGTTATGACATTTTTAAAATCCTACACAGCAAATGTCTCTCAGTCTATAAAAAAGACATATTTTAAGATCTGGTTCCAGAATATTAGGATGGGCTTTGGTGAGGAACCACCAAGATCCCTTGACACAAGAACCGTAGACATTGGGTGACGTACGTGGTGATGGCAGCTTAGCGGTGTCCACACTAGCGCGCTAGCTGCCAGACAGCGTGGGTGCACCATACAGCGTCAGCTATTCATGCTTTACCACAGCATATCTAGCCAGTGGGTTAAAACACCAAACCTCAGACACCGACTTTGTGATCTACTAAATCAAATCCTCAAGTCTTTTATGTATGACACTCTGCATGCAAAAAAAAAAAAACGTTTTTGCAAACTTTGAAGAAAACACGATGTGAATCCCAGGAGAAACCACCGCAGCCTCGGGGTTACATACAGCCCTCCGGCTTACGCAAATAATGTACACATCTCCTCAAAGCATTCCAGATATGTCCTAAAACTGCAGGAGTCACAGTAAAGGAGGAAAACCATAATCCCAGAGTGAGAGGAAAGTACGGGAGAGAGAAGGAAGGAGAGAGAGAGAAAGAGAGAGTGATTGATGAAATAAGACTAATAGAGAACACCAACCACCACCCCCCCCCAACCCCCCCCCCCACCCGGTGGTGTTTCACTCTTCTCTCTTGCTGAAAAGTGTCTCCGCTTTCATTCTCTGATCCTCCACAGCACCCGTGTGGGAAGCTGAAGTGCAGAGGGAGTATCCGCCCTCACCGTTTAGAGCGCTTGTGGAGTAGCGTGATCGATGAGTGCTACCCCCAGCTATTAGCGCTTGAGGTACGCTGACCTCTCTGCCATGAGGTACACTCACCTCTGTGCTGGGGTGACATCCAGTCACAGAACGCTGTATTTAGAGGCCAGACAGGATATATGTCATAGAGTAAAGGCCTGTATTAGATCAGACCTTGCTGGCAGTGAAATGTGACAAGAATGAGATGGTTATCAGATATTTCTGTTTTGTATTTAAATACTCATCAATGCTAAGAATGTGCTCCGGGGGTGACAGAGATGGCGTTCCTGTCTGGCATTCCCATGATAACCATAAAGTAGGGCATGGATTATTGTAATAATCTGTCATGCCGCTGTCATACTGTCATCATGTATGTCCATTATGCGGACAGAACAACTCTGTGCTGCTGAGAGCTATGTGTAGTGTTACACACTGATCTCAAGGCCCACTGACACCACAGATATTCTGAGGGTGGATTACAGGTGTATTTAAAGGTCAGTAGTTTCCAACTACATGTATCTTCAAAATGTCCTTGTTCATCTCTGGTTAGGATGGTTGCTGACTGGATGCTGAGTAGCTGACTACTCTCAATGTTCTAAACAAACAGCACTCAGACTGTCACGGCAGTGTCTTGGTGGCACAAGTTAGGCTGGATGAGTGTATCAGAGGTGGATTACACGTGTGTTCCTCTGAGATTAAGACTGACCAACCCAGCCAGTAGGGCGCTGTGTTCAGAGAGTGGCCAGTGTGATGAGTTAGAGAACAGCAAAACAGACAAAATGGGCTAAAGACAGGAGTGGAAAACAAGAGAAAGTGAGAGAGAGATAAGTTGGGGGTATAAAGAGAGAGAGAAAGGGGAGGGGGCCTAGTGAGAATCTTGCGATCCCAACAGTACAGTCTGGTGTGGCTTTACTGCTGGGATGGAGGGTTGGCTAAATATTAGGATTCCCAAAGCTTCAGTGTGCACAAGCAGGAACCCAGCCCTTTTAGATCAGCATTATTTTAGGTTTGGTTTGTTTACGTAGACTACACACAGTCATGTCCCCTGAGGATTAACTCACATGTTTGGGTTTTGTGGTAATAACTTAGAAAGAGAACAATACATAGATTCAGTCTTAGGAAACGCTGCCTTAGTGACATATTTGGATTACAAACATACACACATATGCACATAGACTCACATTTAAACACTTGCCAAATTGATGATTTTGAGAGACTGAATTTAATGCTCGTGCACACACTCATGCATGCGCACACACACAAGCACACACACACACACACACACACACACACACACACACACACACACACACACACACACACACATGCACACACATGCACACACATGCACACACACAGAATATCACACACATATATACTTATTCATATATGCATGTGCACACATACACATGTACAAATACACACACACACACACACACACACACACACACACACACACACACACACACACACACACACACACACTTGCAAGGCATGACCTTGTGCAGCAGGTCTTACCCGAGTGGTATTGGGGGAAGAGGGTGTCGTGCACAGACAGACATCTGCAGAAGCCATCGCTCCAGATCTGGTTCTTTGGGCAGGTTTTATTCGCCACATGACATCTGCAGGGGGAATGAATGATTAGCCATGAGACAGACGTGTGCAAGGGATAACCAACAACAAAGAGTCATGCACAGAAAGCAGAAATGCCAGCTAGCATTGCACTTTCACTAGCCACCGTTGTTTCAATTCAAGTTTCCATTCACTCATGTCCAGAGCTTCCTTCACCTTTTGAGGAGAATTTATCATCCTTTTCATTTGACAAAAAACACATTAAAGTTCAGGCACTTTAATCATGAGGCACATTTGCCATATTAGTTTTTTTTCCAGAAGAAAAACAGCTCAGACAGCTGCAGCTGAAGTGTCCTCTGAAGACCTCGTTTGTTTTGAGTGAAGCGTCTCAGATATCTCCCTCATACATGGATGCGAACGCTCTCGGCATCCTGCCACACAGTGTCTGCGCCTTGTGAGATATATAAAAGTCTTCGCTGGATCCCAGCAGCGAGCTACACGTGCTGGTTTGGTGCGTGGGCCCCTGCGCAGGTGGATGTAGTATGGAGGAGGGATGACTGTTTTCACCAGTCCATTATTGTCCTCCGACCATCAGCACAGGGTGGAGCTGCCAGGTCCCTTTGTAGAAGACAGAATGACCTGTCCAGCAGCGCAGGGAAAACCTTTTCCAGAGGGCATGGTGGCACCAAGTGGGTGGGTCATCAGTCTCCAGAGTGGGCGTGACTAAAGATATACACATGTGCAGTTTGACAGTTTGAAGTGCCCTGAGAAACAAACGGCACCGATGCACCCAAATTCACAGGTTCTTGGGGACTGAAACCCTCTGAGAGCCACAGGGCACTTCAGTTCCTCATTGTGACAGAACAACACAGTACAACAGGGGTGCCCACAAGTTTTCAGCTTGCGAGCTACTTATAAGATGACCAAGTCAGAAAGATCTACCGGGGGGTGGGGGGTTGTGAGGTGGCGAACGAAATTTGTTGAGCGGATTGCAGATTGGCTACCGTGAATGTCAATCAAAATACAACCGTCAGTGCAGATGTGCGATTCATCTACTACTTTTTAGTGTGACGCGATCTACGCACATTCCTTCGCGATCGACCGACACTTCCTTCGCGATCGACCGGCTGACGTAATGACCACCCCTGCAGTACAGCCTTCCATCCAGTATGAGATACATCAGGCAGGATGAAAGTGATTAAGCACAAACAGGTTCAGTGCTTGGGTCGGAGGAACTATGCTGGTCCAGAATGAACCTGTCCTTCACCAACCTGGGCCCAGGTCCTGACACCATTATCACAATCTCCACACCATCTCCATGCCATCTATGTACTATCTTCATGTCATCTCTACACCATCTACTCACCATCTAAACACCATCTACACACCATCTACACACCATCTCTGCACCATCTCCACATCATCGATACACCATCTTCACACCATCTCTGCACCATCTCCACATCATCTACACACCATCTACACACCATCTCTGCACCATCTCCACATCATCGATACACCATCTACACACCATCTCTGCACCATCTCCACATCATCCATACACCATCTACACACCATCTCTGCACCATCTCCACATCATCCATACACCATCTTCACACCATCTCTGCACCATCTCCACATCATCCATACACCATCTACACACCATCTCTGCACCATCTCCACATCATCCATACACCATCTTCACACCATCTCTGCACCATCTCCACATCATCCATACACCATCTACACACCATCTCTGCACCATCTCCACATCATCCATACACCATCTTCACACCATCTCTACACTGTCTCCACATCATCCATACACCATCTTCACACCATCTCTACACAGTCTCCACAGTATCTGCACCATCTTCACACCACCTCCACCTCCACCCACCCACTCTGCATGGGTTTATGAGTTGTACCTGTTTTTGTGTTGTACATATACTGCAGTTCTGCAATTGTTTTGTTCATTTCTATGTACAATTAAAAACTGGCAGGTAAAATCTAGATATTATGTAAAGGGTATAAATTAATATTTTTTTTTACATAATTTGATGTTCCTAGGTTTTTGCAGCAGTACTCACCAGTTCATTTACAGCATACTGTAAATGTGGATTAAATCGACACAAGTAACACCTGTGCCTTGGTCTAAAACCAAGTTCCTCTTGAAAGAAACCAGTAATGGTTAACATGATACAAACAGTGCAGGATTCCACCAGTCAGTCTGCAGTGCACAACAGTGTAATTAACAACCACAGCACATGCATCAGTGTGATCACTCTGATGCATGATCACAGAGTGCATAAACTCAGTCCATGTGGTGAGGTTTAAAACAAAACAAACATTTACCTTGTCCCTAGTAGGACACCATACCATGTTTAACTACAGCAGGGGCAGTAATACTGCTACAGTGGATGTATGTGAGTACTTTACAACCACAATAAAATGCCTCTGACAGAAATAATATCAGTAATAATAGTATAACTATATGATCAAAACCACTAATAAAGTGCTTTTGATAATAATAATAAATCTCATTTTCATTCCATTTACAAGAGGTGTGTGCAGTGACTAAACATTCTACCATGACATTAAAGGTTCCTACAACAGCAGAGAGGAACAGATCAGTGAGAAAAGCCAGATAGGCCACACCCCCATAAGACTCCCAGACTCCTCCCCTCTCCTCTCTCTTATCCTCTCCTCCTCTTCTCTCCTCCCCTATCCTCTTTCCACTCCCCCTCTCTCTTCTCCCCCCTCTCCCCTCCCCTCTCCCCCTCTCTTTTCCTCCCCTCTTTCCTCTCCCTTTCTCTCCTCCCCTCCCCTCCGCTCTCCCCCTCTTTCCTCTCCTCTCCTCTCCTCTCCTCTCAGCCAAAACAAGCACTAAGTGAAGAGTTGTTTTCCCAGAGGTGCAGGACTGTGGTTTGATGACTGTGGCTGTAGGAGGGGCACACAGAGAACTACGCAGGCTGCAGCCCAGGTGACAACTTTATGGTAATGAATTCATAACTATATACTATGAATCACAGTGTTTACCACTGAGAGCACTGCCCACAAGGGGAGTGAGAGGTCAAAGGTTGAGCTATGGCTTCCTCTATAGGTACTGACAATGATGAAGTACAACCTAAGGAAAGTATTAGTGCGCGCGCACACACACACACACACACACACACACACACACACACACATGTACATGTGCAAGTACTGAAGACTACAAAACCTAATCTTTATTTAAATATTTCAGTGTAAAGTTTGCTTTCTTTTTTTTATAATGTACTCACATTAAATTAAACTACACACCTGTAAGTTTTATAGTACTGCAGTAATATAATTAAAACTGTAAAATAGTTGGCTGTGGTCTTGAATTCAATAATGTAAACAATGCAATAGGAAAAATTGTGGGGTTAGGGAGTAAATGTTCTACAATAATTCATATGGCCAGTCAAGCTTAGTATAACAATCAACTTTGCTAGTTCATTTATAATTTAGTCAATACATAGATCAGTACATAGAATGCTCAGGACACCAAAACATTTGTGGTGTGTTTTCCAGAGGGAAGTTCATATTTCATCTTCCAGATGATAAGTAGCTTTGGTCCAGTCTCATCTACAGTCTGTATGGTAACTCTGGTTCATATGATAATCATGTTTAATGTGTTTCTTGTTCTTTTGTAAATACGTTTCTGTCTTTACTGATGCTTCACAGTGAAGTTTGTGGATAACACAGTTGTATTAGTACTACTACTGTTCTTTTGTTACTATTGCTGGAATTATGCGAATGATAAACACTCGTTCACACTCACGTATATCCTCACGCACTCACTCACACACGCTCAGTCACATACACTCTCAGAATTAGGGCAGAATTAGGACAACATGAAAGCAGTCTCAGATGTATCACCTCCAGATCTGACCAGCCACACATGGTTATGTAGCATATTTGTGTGTTTGTGTGTGTGTGTGTGTGTGTGTGTGTGTGTGTGTGTGTGTGTGTGTGTGTGTGTGTGTGTGTGTGTGTGTGTGGGCATGTGCACATGTTCACACCTTTCAAAAAATGGAGCTGGATGTAACAGCTCGAGTTACGTGTCCACTCTCATTAATCTCCTTTCTCCGAAAGGTCAAAGGTCAAGGCCAGGCAGCATGACCTGGGGTGGGCCGAGATCCCGACCTCAACAAATCTGTCTTCATATGTAGCTTTCTGCTCGCTTCTCCGCCCTGCACATGGGAAACTACACCTCCATCCACCCAGCTGATGGATGACCTTCCTCTAACAGGTACTCCTGGGAGGTCACCGTAGCTTTTGAAGAACTGTTTGTTCCTTCCACAGCTTTGGGACTATGACTTTGCATCCACAACAACAACGGCGGCAGCAAGAATCCCACTAATGGCGTGTTGCTATTGCCCGCCGGTGACGGAAAAGCTGATCCCTCCACTTCCCCAAGTACGCTTAGACCCAATTAAGCAGCCCTTCCTCACGGCGTTACATGCAGAACACAACGGGTACATGAGAACGGATGAGGACCATTTCAGTTCATCAGTTCACATAAACCAAAATGAGGCCGTTTGGCACAATCGGCATCACGAAATCAAACCAACCGCCAACTCCCCTCAGCAGCTGTCCACACGTGGGCGGAACCGCGATGCTCCTCCAATTACCACATACTCAGCGCTGAAAATAAACACCATATTCCAGCATGATGAAGAGGAGAAGAAAAAAAACCTTTAAAAAGGAGCAAGAAGACTTATGACTTACACAAGGTGGCAGACAGCTTATCTGACAACTAACATATGCACTTACACCTTGCCTAACCCAAAACAGAAGAGCGTGTTTAAATCAGCTCTCCGGGTCGGGCTAATTCAGAGCGTATGTCTGCTCTGTTATTCCTCTGCCTACCCGGCAGCTGTGAAGTCTGCAGTCTTCTGCCTGCACAGAGCCGTAAAGTCTGTTTACAGGTCGGAGATTCGGCCTGTTCTGCTGTGCAGGTATATGTGAGACAGCAGCTCTTGCAAGCCACGCTGCACTGAATGTCCCGCTACAGCAAGGCTAGCAGGTGTCTCTGGGATGGAATGTCCTGCAAGGCTGCAGGTCCCTATGGGCTGGGATGTTCTGAGCCTGAATGTCCTGCTACAGTTGGCTGTGGGGCTGTGTGATGTCTTTTATAGAACGTATGTCAAATAGTTGTTACACTACAATAGTTAGATAAAACACACAACAATCTGTCATAGTTGAATGCCTG